>NW_016912063.1:8668-57084 GCF_001483705.2 Eufriesea mexicana
TATTGAAATATAATATTTCATATATAAAATATTATGAAATATAATATTATATAAATATAATATAAAAATAATATATGTATATATATATATATATTTTACATATTACTGTTTTGTGTGTTGAAAAAAATTCGCGTCATTTTTCTCACATCTCATAATATACATATGCATGTTGGCAAAAATTTGCGTTATTTTTCCTGATATCGATGCATAACGATTTTTATTCGCGATCGAAATAAATTTCATTGGTGAAAATGGATTAAAAGCTTGGGGAGATTAAAGTTATATTGGGTTGAAAAGGTGAAAACATTGACCCATTATGATTCTTTGTATTGTGTCTTATTTAGACGACTCTTTACAACCTTGATGTTGCGGGGTTTTTAATATGACTGGGTATTTATGGTTGGAAATATAAACGTTGTTGAAGAAATTTATAATTTCATTAGTATGATAAGCTCGGTATAATTGGTGAATTAATTTCGAAATGCAATAAATTTATTAGCGCTTAATCGGCGAAATAAGAGGATCAATGGGTATTTTTTGAATTTTATTATGCAACAGCTTTTTTAATGAATTTGGATTATAAATAATGGAAGTATGTTTTTATACGTTGACAAATAAATATTCATTGAGTAAAATTTCACGATGGCTTTAGCCGAAAAATTAATATTTTTCCATACTATTGTTATTAAATTTTAATTACTGTCCTTTGCATGTCGTGTACATTACAGTGTACATCTCATATTTATAAATATAGTTATAACTCGAATAAGTAAATAAATAGACAAAATAATAAAAATAACGAAATGACGACATAATATGAAAGAGATAAGCTTTTATATATTACTGTATATAAAATATAAAAGAAATTACTGCGTATGTTTCAGTAATGAAATCTCATTTTACACGACAACAATTTTGATGTGTCTCCTATAACATAATAACAGAATATACATCTACCGATTAAGAATGAAATGTCTTTTGAAGATACTTAACATTCTTGCCAGTTGCTTCAGTTATATTTAGATCCCGCAATAATTTATAGCTTTATAAAAGAGGTATTTAATCTCTGGAGTATCGTCGGTTCCCGATATGAATCGATTGTAACGTAACCTTAGTCAAATAGCGGCCGCGAAGAAATTATTTAGGTGCTTGGAATAGTTACCCCCACTCCGCGAGCGGCGCACTCAGAGCCTAATGGAAGGGGAGCTGTGATGGTCCCCACATTACGGTGGAACTTTCTATAAGCGTCAGACGATACTGAACCGATCACAGCGTCGTAAAGAACAGAAATAAAAAGGGACATAACCTGTTAACGTAACCTTTTATACCTTCAAACCTTGTCAACGAAAGAGCTAAATGATTTCCACTACACAGTGTAAGAAAGTGTCATTCGTCTTAAGTTCACGGTTGACAAGTAATTATTTCCTATAATCTTTTCAATGCTGCATTCTTTTTCACATCACACCAAACAAAATGCAGGTCGTATCTGGTACAGAATTACACGATACAATGTAGGTACAATATTTAACATTTTGTTAATATTTCATGACCAAATGCGAATAGTAATTACACATAATTACTGGGGTCAATATTAAACAATTTTTCGTGTCAGTTATATGCAGTTTTTACTGTTTCTGTTTCGTGTTTTAATATATATATATAAAGTGTAAATTTAAAAACATAAAAGAACAACAAATTATACTAAAAATCGATTTTGCAAACGAGTACAAAGGATTAATAGAAAATTTTTGTGCACGTACATTTCGAAAATTGTGAAAAATAGTGTATGTTGCAGTTTTAAAAAATATACAGTGTACAATAATATTGGATATCTTCACTGAACTTTAATGAAATTGGCATTAAATATTTGTATTGCTATATTAGCTGTTTATTTTTGTTGACAAATGTCAAATTTTCTTCTAGGTATATCCTTGACTCGAGGAAAAAATTCTGTACAGAATTTGTTCAAGAAAAGCAATTTAATAAATTAATTCATCTCTTTTTAATTAGCAAAGAGGTTATTTAAAAGGTTAAAAGTAGGTTATTTACAAAAGTCAATGAAATTCTGTATAAACTAATATGGCCGACCAATTAATTTACGTATATGAATGCAGTGCAGGGATAGCTGTATTTTCTGCATGATTCGGGCTTTCACAATGGTTCAATTTGAAAATGAAATTTTATTAAATTTTACCGTATTGACTCCGACCTGTCAGAGATGGATTTTTAAATGTCGGAAAATTAACAAAAAGACGTCGTTTCAAAATCAAAAACATTTTCTATAAAAATTTGATCCTTTATTAATACATAAAAATTTGAGAAATTGAGGTATCAGAAACGTAATTCAGTCGATTAATAATAATCTTATTAGATATTTGTAAATAATTATTGAGAATTATTGTGTGATGTGTAAACATTTGAAAATTTGGAAAGATATAGGTATACTTTCATATATCTTTATTCATCACATGAGTAACTTTCGAAATTTTCTGATAAAACTTTTATTAACTTTTTCAGATAATATTTATGTTATATATCTCTCTAGATTCACAAGCAAAAATTTTTTTATGTCACAGAACGATGTTATATTTTTATAAAGTAGCATTCCTATTCGATTCGTGCTACTTTTTAACGATATTTTGTCCTGTAAAAGACACTGTTTTTCGTTTTTTGAACCTAATGAGTCGCGTAATTTTTGGATTTTATCTTTTATATTGAAAAATATATACATGCAAAGAATCTGAATAGTTGGCAACACGGATAATGTTTAATACAAGAACTTGTCTCTTTAAAGGGAGTTAATTAATGTGTACTTTACTTTGAAATATTGAAATACTTGTTATAAAATCTGATAAAATAGTAACATTTGAGAAATTTAAATATTATACATATCCAAAGAATTTGCAATTTTTACAATTTACAATTTAAATGTTTCACTGTTATTTTAACAATTTTATTCATTTATATAATCAACATTTAATGATCATCTTCATATTCATATTTCAGTTTTTGGTTACAACAGTTTCAAATTTTCTATTTTATTTTTAAAAGACATTTATCTTCATTTAATCACTTTGTCAATTATATAATTTGTAGTTCATTGATAAAGGGACTGAAGAGTAAGTAGAGAACTTCAAAGTTTCGTATCGTCATTTAAAATTCCTTTTTGACGTAATTTCCATTTTAACAATACTCGTATGACTTCGAAATTACCTCGATTCATTTCTACGGTATCCATTTTCTCCGTCAATATGCGTTTTCCATGCTATGTAAATGAATATAAATTGTTCCCTTGCGATTGTCAAATCTTCCAGCGTATCATACGATGTCTCTGAATTAGTAGAAATATGAATAAAACAGATATCTTCTCTTATACCGCGCACCTTAAAAATTGCACGAGGGATTTTTTATTCGATTTAATCTGGGACCAATTTCATCTTTAAAAGCTGGAAAGTGAATTTCGCGCAATTCTCAGGTGAAAGGAATTAGTAGATCTTACTATGAGAAGTTGACCTTTCATACCTCGAATGTGGAAGAAAGCAAAATGATCACTTATTAAAGAATTTAAATTGAGAAATGAGACCTTATTTTTAAATAGAATATAAATTGCTTTCGTTTGCATATTTATAAATAAGAAATAATTCGGTATTACCTAAAACTCAAATATTATACATTACTTATTATAGAAAATAGGAGATGCATTAAGAAAATCAGTTGTTATATACATTGCCATATATATAATTAATATAATTATATTTTATTGTAATATAAATAATATACAAGGCCAATGTTAAGGGTCAGGATTATTGCACGATATTAAGAAAAATATGTGCAATAAATAAATAAAAATGTATGTTGCTATAACTATAACGAATGTTATAATATGTTATACAAAAATAAATTCAAATTTACTATTGCAAACAAACGAAATTAGCAACAATTTTTTGAATAGCATGATGTTCAAATATTAATAAGAGTCACTGTATATACATGCAAAATTAGTTTAGTGCTATACATCGTGTTTCTAATGTTTAAGTTAGGTTTGAGATAAGTTCGAACCAGAATTAAATTAATATTTGGATTTGACAATAAATAATCTCGACTTATATTAAATTATATTGCATATCGTTGTTAGTCTTATATGAGTGCATATTTCAGCTGTTATGTCGAAAAATGCAATTACATGACGGCAGTCTAAACCTAATCCAAACCTATTCATATTCAAACTTACTGAAATTTCTGCCAACCTTTAGAAATGTGGTATATGCTGTTGCAAATACCTTCTTTGTGTATATTCCTGAAGCTATTCTAAGTTCCAATTATATATATCAGTATCAATAAATAAATGATCATAATAAATAAATAAATAATATAGATGTTGCTACAACTATAACGAATGTTATAATATATTATACAAAAATAAATTCAAATTTACTATTGCAAACAAACGAAATTAGCAACAATTTTTTGAATAGCATGATGTTCAAATATTAATAAGAGTCACTGTATATACATGCAAAATTAGTTTAGTGCTATACATCGTGTTTCTAATGTTTAAGTTAGGTTTGAGATAAGTTCGAACCAGAATTAAATTAATATTTGGATTTGACAATAAATAATCTCGACTTATATTAAATTATATTGCATATCGTTGTTAGTCTTATATGAGTGCATATATCAGCTGTTATGTCGAAAAATGCAATTACATGACGGCAGTCTAAACCTAATCCAAACCTATTCATATTCAAACTTACTGAAATTTCTGCCAACCTTTAGAAATGTGGTATATGCTGTTGCAAATACCTTCTTTGTGTATATTCCTGAAGCTATTCTAAATTCCAATTACATATATATCAGTGAAATTCCTCTGAACACTGACCTAACACATTTCAAGGTCCTAGCAAGGTATTCTCCACTCTCTTCAATTACCCAGATCTCTGACATCAACAATGCATCCAATCCTAGCCAAACTTGTCCCAACTATTAAACAGATTATACACGTGCCAGTAAAATTCCTCAGGATGTTCATCGAACAACGTATCTGAAGCTCGTAACGAAATATTCTGCACTCTCTTCAATTACACAAGTTCCCCGCATTAACGAGCCAGCAGCGTTCAGAAGAACAGGTGAACCATGTCAAAATCATTAATTTCCGGCTGCCAGAGATCCATACCCAATTTGTCCAAACTACTGCGTTACGCAGCGATCGCCTGTCTCTCTATACAAGCTCATCTCCGTTCAGCCCCATGCCAATTGTTCAAATTCGAAAGCCGGGAGAACGGAGTCATAGCAATGCAACGAATTCGAACGATTCCCGATAAACGCGAACGAAACGCGAAACACAGAAAGCTAGCGACAAATGGGATGGCTGTGCCCATGCGTTGTCACTGTTGCTACTCGTCATATGACCAACAGCCGAGTTAGCTGGATAGGAGAATAGCTCGGGTCGTCAACGAATGCAGGCAGGTCAAGGATCTCGACGCGTGTAATACAGGACGATTCGATGACGAATGGTTATCGATTTGCACGATAGGTGCAACAAACGTAGGAGGATCATGAGACCGGGCTCTGGCTGCTGTTGGAAACGTATAAGATCCATCTCGCGTGCTTTTCACCGGTTGACGTGGAAAGAGTCGCGATTTACGCCGGGGCTTTTTCTTTGCTGGCGATGGGGTGGGGGGATGGGCGAAGTCGGTGACCCCTTGGAAACCGTGGAAATCTAATAGACCGCAAGCGAGGATGAGATATTGGCTTCAGGATCAGCTTCGATCGATGCTCCGTAACAGTACTTACACAACGCCACATCCTGGTTCAACTTCATATCCGTACCGAGTTCTCTCGCTCTTCGAGTGGACCACTGCTGACCTCTGCGCCATCCTGTTCCGTTTGCACGCTTGTACCCATCGCTGCGATTAAATTAGTAAGCTGCAATTCCCCGAGATTTTCCACGATTAATCGATGAACCTACAATCGGGCGTGTAACGTTTGAATGTTTCCTATGGGGGAATGCTGACCCGATGGGGCGGGGCAGGGAAAAAAGGTCCACGATTCGATTCCTTTTCCGTTCTGGAAGGAAGCCTCGCGTTATTGGAGAGCCCGTAGTTTTGTACGTTTTCTGTCGGCCCTGTGAAAAGGATGTCGGTGACTAATGACATTGGGGCTACGACCTTTGACCTTAATTTATATGCCACGTAACTTCGTCACCCGTCATGTGTTTTTACCTTCAGAATTTTTACAATCCTGAGTTTTCTCCAGGTTCTTGCAATACATGGCTTTGTTCATTCAATTATGAAGTATAATATATACGTACATCGAGGTACATTTACTGATGAAGGTTGAGATACCGAGTATCGAATTTTTGCTCACTTTTCATCGTTTTAGATACCTCGATCGAAATTAAAAATTGCTTTGGTGCAAGATACACGAGAGATTTTTATTGAAGATTTTTAACCTTGTAACGGTGACGTCAAATTGACTCTTGACACTAGTCGCGATGTACGTCAGATTGACTCCGTATCGCTAGGATAGTTGTGACTCGACGTCAAATTGACTCCGTGTCAGTAAAGGTGACATAAAGTCAAATAATAAATAATAGCGTCTTATGTATAGAATATACCTCCATCTTAGGATACGTCAAATTGACGTCATGTTATTACTAGCAATACGGAGTCAATTTGACTTCAAGTTGCTACTATTGACAGAGGGTTAATTTAACGTTAAGTCGCCATTATTGATAAAGAGTTAATTTAACGTTAAGTCACCATTATTGATAGGAAGTCAATTTAACGTCACGTTATCGCTAGTGCTATGAAAATAGTGGTCACCGCTTATTTCAATGTATACACGGTGTTGTACCGCGTGGTGTAAGAAGGATGAGGTCCACGCGGGTTTGGGTAGGAGTATGATAATGATGCTACCCTCTTCTCAATGTGTCGCGTCACTTACGAGACATTGAGCACTTCGGTGGTGTAATAAAGCACAGTTTCTGGTGTATTTACACTTTATTACGCGTTTTGTGAGTTGTACGATGATTGTGTGCAGTGTATCGTCTCAGCCTTTGCCGTTTCGTCTTGCTTCGTCTTCCGTTTTGTCTTCTCGTTTTATGCGTTTGACTGAGTTTCGATACCGTCTTGACGTTTTGTGTTTTACGTCTTACTACCGTCTTGTTCGTGTTACTCTTCACTGTCGTCTGATCTCTAGTTTGTCTTCACTCTCGTCTTCACTCTGTTTTGGTACTGTCTTTGACTACTGCCTGTCGTCTCGTTTTGTCTAGTCCTGGTTTGCTGTGATTGGAGGGAAATGAGTGTAGGAGGAGAAAAATTGGAGTTTTTTCATTGGACAAGGAGTTTTGGTGGGCTCTTGGGTTAGGAGAGGGAATATGACAGGGAAGTTTCTCTTTTTGGCATTGTTTTGTCTTGATTTATGCGTACGTCTGGTTGGCAATTTCGTAGGTCAGTCGCACGTGCGTCCCGTCTGTTGGGTCTGGTCTCAGGTATGACCGTCCCTAGTCTTTGTCGTGATTTATAATTGTCGATTTTAAAGTGGAACGGCTAGGCCCGCCTTGCAATTATTATTGCCGTCGCAACACACGGTGTCCAAAAAATCGTGGTGCAACCGACTAAGTAATAATTACACATGCAATCCTTTAGACTTGGTGTATATACGATCCAGAATTGGCTCATTGTCGCCTTTATTCACACGTGTTCTCATTATTGACTAATTATGATTCGGTCACACCTACAAGTGTATTAAATGGCAAGGAACACGAAGCAAAAGTGTCGAGGTAGAAAAAGTAGAGTATTAGTGAGTTACATTAACGTAGTTAGATGTTCTTCCATATTTTCTGGTAAGGAGATTTATTAAGGGAATGAATTATTTCGTTTCTCGGAAATATTTTGTATTTCGAAAATATTTTTCAGTTAAAAATTAATGAAAAGGTTTCTTGCTGTCGTGGTGATGGATTTTGAACACTGTTGCACGATATTTATGATATTTATTCAAATATTAATTATTATACTAATATAATGATAATTGTCAATAAATTAAAAAAAAAATAATTCGTAATTCGAGATGGGACGTTTATTATTATTTAATTTTTAGTATTTTTAGTATTAAAATTGAAAATGAAAATTAAAAATTAATAATTTGTATTAGCTCTTTATGATCTTAAGAGGTGATTCTTAGTTGCTACTGAGGAAAATTCTAAATTTATAGTAAATAAATTAAGTATGGAGTAATGTTTAAAATAATAATATATGAAATATTGGAGAACAATAATTTTATACTTTAGTATAAGATTTCCTTTTTACGTTATTATCAAAAATATAAAATGCTATTTTCCAATAATTAATACGTGTTCGAGTATGAACGGTTAAAACCAAGAAAAATATTTGTAAATATTCAATAGTTAATTGAGACAGTACATATTTATAAAAATAAACATAAAAAACGTGTTTTATAATTTTTTAAATTGTTTAAAAAAGTGATATAATATTTAATAACATTCACGCGTATAATATTATTCTTGACAATATAGCATAATTTTCCCATTTGAAAAAGAATGCATATCAATTTTGAAATTAAAAGATTGACTCCTTAACACAAAGAAATCATTCTTTAGCTAAATGTAATGTCTTTCCCTTACATAGCTAATCTTCATGAATTTTAAAATTTGAATGGAACTGATGGTAAAGATTAACTTTAACGACGGAGTAAAAAGTATAATGAATGACATAATCAGGGGGAAGGAGTTTAATATGCGTGTGGAGTTACGATTAAACCGCGTGGATTTCTTGTTTCTTGGGGTCGTAAATTCCAAGCTAACCAAGAATGGCGAACATTTCTTTCGCGAGTGGTTACCCGCTATATTAATATTGGCCAAGTGATTTGAATGTGGAGAACGAGTAGATAGATGGCGCGTCAGTCTCGAGCTATAGTACACAATATAAAGGTTCGTATCGTAATCTTTCTTTCTTATTGGTTTTTACTATTTAATACATTTAATCGAAGATAATTTTAATAATTTCCCATACATGTTGCTCTTAAAACGTATTTAACGTAATTATTGTCATCACGATTAATGACACCTAATTAAAGAGCACTTTATTTAACATTTCTTTTTTTAAATGTTACAATTTTTACAAATTTAACAATAATATTTCTAAATTGTTCTGACTTCGTACTGTGTTCGTACCATCGCAAATAATTAAATTTTTATGCTCATCACGATGAATATTTTCAGACAGAAGATATAAATGACCATTTCTTGATACTATTTTTATACCTCTTTTTTATAATAATTAATCGTTATTACATTTAAAATTAATATTCAATTAAATAAGTGTCGATTATTATCTTTCTTCTTTTAATTTATTATTATTATTATTTAATTAATTTAATTATTATAAAATTAAATATTATGAAAATTTGTAAAATTTATAAAATTATATATTATAAAATTAATTCAATTTATTAATTATTATTTAATTAGTGAAATAGTATATAATTTAAACATGGTTATCCTAATTATCAGGTAATTTTTATACTCACACAAATATTTCTGATTTTATTGCGATTTTAATTTTCGAACTTTTAATTGCTATTTTTGAATAACTCTAAACTTAATTACCTGAACGATAATCTTTTCTATATTCATCGAGCATTATTACCGGTAATAGTCATGATGTGTTGAAATTAGTTAATTTCTAATTAGTATATTTTCTATTACAACGATCTTCATCTTTGTACAGCATACTAAACACATCAAATTAATTATTAACATACTATGTTACATAAAAGAATGTCATATTCAGAAATGAGGAAGAAACCATCGATACTAAATAATTAATAATAATATTACATGTTCTAAAATTCTTGCAAATTGTTCAAAAATTATTGCAACATGTTAATAAATCACAGCATCATTTCAAAGTCTCTATTCTATAGTATTGCACGTACTCTTCCATGCATTTTCACCGCGTTTTTGACTAAAGAGGGATTAACAACATCAAAATGGACGTGAGACTTCATACTACCTTTTAATCAACCATAAATTGTAGAATTGCTATCAATAGGACATTTAAATGCCGTCCTTAATCGACATTCCGTATATTGTATTTGGATAATTTTTAATTAGCATGTTTGCGGGCATCATGGCTATTTTTCTGTGTATTTTAAGAACGCTTTTATTCAAAGGTAACAGACTGCCTATGAATAGATTTAGGCTTCCAGGCAACTTTTTGGCTAACAATAAGTCACAAAATTTTCCACCGACGAGGTATTTACTGTTTCAGTTTTGATCATTTTTAATTAGCATGCTGCTGGAATATTATGGGTTCCCTTAGGTATATCCCAAGCATGCATTTGCCTGAAAAGAACACACGAGACACGGATGGACGCGGACTTCGGGCAACTTTTTGGCCGTGTTACGAAATTTCCCGTTTTTAATCCAGCCATTGTAAATATCAAGTATATGGTATTTACATTTAGATCGGATATAAAAATTTTAAATATGTTGTCAGAAACAATGAACAGACCCGTTGGTAACACTGTAAAATCCTGACTCGAAAATAGCCCTTTTTATTCCAGAACGTAACATAAATTTGCCAACGAAAATCCTCGCGTATTTTCTTCCATTGGACGAAACACTGCGAGTTTTTACACGTCGAACTTTTTCGGGGGGGTTCCGACTCTTTTAATTCGGACAGAAATATAATGTCGAACACTGACGTTGAAAATAATGATTGCGAAATGTCGGTGGTACCTCGAGCAAATCATATTTGTAGGTTTTTCGTTTAAAAACAACTATCACCGAAAAAGGCGAATTTTTAAGGGAATGTCGTTTCTCTTGATTGCAAAGGTAGTTCTATTTTCTCTGTTTCCTTACTGCAGTTTTACTACGCAAAAATATGTGCAAGAAGACTTATGACTGGTACGTATTTGCTACACACAAGAAAACTGTCATGATACACTGTATTAACCCATTATTATTAATTCCTCTGTTCTTAAACCCATAAAATAATTTGGTTAAGGAAGATTCAAAGTTTTTAACAGAATAATAAAATTAAACTAAAATTAATCATGAGTACTTCATTTCATATAGATTAATTTTGAAGTTGGGTTATCGCAAGTGACAAAATATTTAATTAATCTAATTGACATTTATTAATATTAAAATATAAACAAACAAAGAATATAAACGTCACATTTGTATAATTGTATTATCCATATTACTTAGTATCAAACAACCACAGAAGAGGAAGGTCGTTTAATGAAAATAATCTAAAATTGGTCCATAAAGTAAGAAACATTGCTATCTTCAACAACTGAAATGGTAACGTAACTTATTAATCAATTTGTCACTATTTGAATTAGAATCTTGTATACAAAAATTTTGCAAACTCCAAAATTCTTTTCTATTGTATAAATAAATATGAATTTATATCAATTTTGCATATATGAGGACCATCTTATGAAGTTATCACGTTCTGACCATTTTACATAAATATTTCTTTACGTAACATGACAATGACATTTCTATTATAAATAGTAATATTATGACGCACTAGTATATTTCGCAAGGGAAAAGGAAAAGAAAGGAACAGCATAAGAATAGGGGAACGTAATTTGTTCGAATCATGCTAGTTGCCCATTAGTAAGGCTACTCCACGTGACCACATCTTTGACACTGCACTACCGGAGTGCAAAGTGGGAAACAGTATTTATACAACCGAGGTGGATAGATTATGACTCTCAAGAAACATGCATTGCGGCGAACATCTGGTGGGAAACACAGGAGGGCCACCACAACAACCGTTGAGTATACACGCATCGTTGCTCTCGCAAACAGCACACAGCTCCGAATCTACTACACTTTCTACCATTCGTCTTCCTCCCCCAAAATTCTTTCCTAATTGTTCCCAGAAAAGAGTTATGGCTCCAAACAATCCCACGAATCACCTTATATAACCGTCATATCGTAATCAATTACTCCATCTATTATTTATATACTCTACGCATTTCACGAAGCCGTGGTGCCATCTTTCACCCTTTTTCCCCTTCCGTTTTCCTCGAAGACAGGTCCGCCATCTATACACGGACGTGGAAATCCAACGCGAGAGTAACTCTTTGTATAAACCAGGTGACTACTCATCGAATAACGAAGACAAACGAGCCTTTCAATTCACTGGAACGCGAAAAAGCACGCGAATTCGCTCGACGTCTCTGCCCGTTTTTATACCCGCGTTTCGTTTCGGCCACGTCCAGCCTTTTCTGCGTGTCCGTCGCGTCGATCGGCCATTGTACACCGTGACGCGTTGCGATTAAAAGCGTAGCACGGCACACGGTGAGTCGCCACGGCGCGCGATGGCGCTGCGATCGACGCGCGGCTCTCGATCTCGACGGAAACCGCAGCGAAACGAGCAGTCGACGGCCGGTGAACGGCCATCGCGATCCGTGGCGCCAGTAAAATTCCGCTGAAAGTCTGTCTGCTCGATAAATTTCGACACGAGGACCACCTTTCACCTTTCATCCGGCCCTACTGCTTTTGGATTATTCCGACTGACGTTACACCTGAGACGCGGCCCCTTTTAAATATTGCCGTGCCCTCTGACTATTTCATGTCAACCTGCCCGTGGTCCACGTGTGTACGGAACGTGCTTCGACGCGACAAGTATCACGGTGGAAGTCGATGGACAATCAAAGGAGCTTTCTCTATTAATCATTCAGCTAAGCTCCGTCCTTTAAAAGAGGTCCACTCGTATGTCGAGGAGGGTTACGAGGAATCTTCGAAATGTCAGGGTGGTTTTACACCGCGAGTAAAGGATTCATGCTGGTCGTTTCCGGTATCGAACGAATGCAAAATGGGGACGGATTAGGAAGTTGGATTCGAACGAAAGTAATTGGAAATTGGGCGTGACAGGGGGGCTCAGGCACGATTAATGTCGAACAGTGTCCGCTAGGTGGAGACAGTGTGGCCAAGGTGAAATCGGGATCTCCATTTTCAAATTTCGCATTCGAGTTTCCACGTGGTTTAATCAAGGGCCTTGTGTCATCGTCTTCGTACATGGAATTATTAATCTTTATTTGGAAACACGAGCCGGCGGAGAAGCCGTGAATGGGTATCAGAATGACCCCCGTGGAGTTGATAGAACATAGAACCGTTCGCAATGTTGTAGCCATTAGTCTACGCCAACTTCCTAGGTACTTAATCTAGGTATTAGACTTAGCGTCAAGACGTGATATGAAGTTTCTCCTATTTTACACAGCAGGTAATACCGCGGGAGAACTGGCCTGACGCGAAGTTTAGACGCAAATACTCCCCGCGATTTGGTAAGGATGATTCGGTCTTAGGAAAAAGAGACGCGTGCATGTTTCTGCTAGGGACAACTGTTTCGGATTTCCTGCCGCTGTCTTGGAACACTGTGTTAGTGGTGGATGAAATTTAATAACAAGAAAAATTCTTTATTTAATTGGAAAGATTATAAAACACAAATATAACGTTTAAATATAATTAATTTCTCACAATTACTTTATCACAGGACTTCTCACTATTATAACTCAATTGCAACTAACGTATCCCAAATCACTCTCCTTTTTCCTTTCTTCTTCATACATTACATTGACATACACAATTCACACACACCACAATAATTACACGTATACTCATTTATCATAATAACCTGAATTCATTACATATTGGAATCCCATGCATACTTGTTCCACTCATCCCAACATATATATACTTAGAAATCTATGTAACCACTACCACACACTGTTCCTTGGGAAATAATTCGTAATGATATAATTATTATTCACAACAATTTCGTGATACCGGGATGGAAATCTAATATGCAATACCTATGATACATGTGGACAGAGCCAACGCTCTTAATTGTTAATAAATGTAAATTAAACGATAACATACGACAAAAATGATATTTTGGACTTATATTATTCTGCAGAAGGAGTAAAAAGTGCGTAATAAACACTTTCTTGTTTTATTTGTCGACATAGAAATTACTATACAATTATTACGTGAAAAATTAATACATATTATATATTATTGTTAGGCTTTTAACACTAGGTTAAAAAGCTATTTGTATACCTATTTTTACATATTTGACACCTGACAAATTGACAGGTAAAAGAAACCACGTGTCTTTTTCTTTAACGATTAGTTTAATTTGAAAACAATTACAACATTAACAGTCTTAATATAAGTCAACTAAATTTGTTATTGACGGGTTCCGTAAATCTAGTGTTAAATAAACATAAATCCTAGAATTAATCATTTTGACTCCGTGAAGTCGACTTTATTGTTATTAGAAATGTCTGATATTATCAATGAGCTTTTTCACAATATATAGAATATGAATAGAGGAATTGATTCAGAAGTATAATATATTACTTCAAGGTTGGCAATAAAGGATTATTGCAAAAGAGTGTTTTGCAAAATTTGCAAAATTGCTTTCTCGTAATGTCAGTCTTTGATAATTATCGATAATCTTATATGGACTATAGCTAATGCATAATTTTTCTAAATTAATTCTTTTATTCACGTACAATGTGTCGTGAGGAAATGCGAATTTTACCTCGCGTGAAACTTCGCTTTTAGGCAAACGACAAGAAAAAAAAAATATTGTCCCTGTGAAACGGAGTATTTTGGAAATAAAAATTATTATATAGTCATGTATCGTCATCTTAATAACACGTATAGTACGTCTAGCGTGCCATTGGCTGCATACTTACGCCCCACACGACCCCTGCGAAAAGTCTGAAATTTGTTCTGGTTGGGACGTGTTAATAGAAAAAGTTATGTATGTGTTATCTGGGCTACACCTGTACCTCTCTCGGTGTCATAAAGTTTAAGATAAAGGGTAATGAGTAAGTCATTTTGACGTGGAAAGGAATTATGCTTTATGAATTGTTCTGTCACTAGGTTTCGTGATCTTGCTAACTATACTTTTACGTCACGGCTTCATTATGATTAGCGTTTGATATGCTATGAATATTTATGCAGTTCTTTAACCTGTGCACCTGGTATGTTATCAGTTAGCAGCTTCTACAGTCACGGGATTAAGAAAAATTGATTTTGTTTCGAACAAATGTGAGTATACAATGTATAAAAATATCAAAATTTGCGCTATATTTGCGTTTATGAAGCAATTTTATTTTAATTATTAAAAATATACAGTTATAATTATTATAAATGTAGGATCGGGTTTTGGGAGGACTGACTCTAGATAATATTGTTGGCTTCTTAATAGAATAAAATAAGCTTATAAATGAAATGACGGCTGCTGGCTGTGTGACAAGAGAGATTCGCTATGGGCACGCTCTTCTGATTTTTCTTAACACTTTGACTGTGTGACGGTGCGCGGGTAGGGTACGAACAGACGTAACTCTCATGCTCAAATTCAAAATAGTACTAACTTTATTTCGCTGTAGATTCGGATATTTATAATGGTCTTGGCTGAAGGAGAAGTTATTGATATTATGTGCCATGGGTCCGAGGAATGGCTATAGTTTCAGTAGGGCTATGTCAGAGGTCTGGGACTACTGGTCGGCTATCTTCTGGTGCGTCACGATGTGTCACAGGGCAATGTCTGAGGCCCCTGTATGTTTGACAACTGCCACGTTGGTCATATATGTAGAGAATGGTGGGTGTTAAATAATATAACTACTATTTATTAGACATAAAATAATAATATAATACAATGTGCGGTGACGGTAAACACTACGAATATAGATATATATATTTCAACTAAACTCTTACGACTACAACGACACAATCATACCTAACAACACGATAACAACTCACAACACGACTACAACCAACTCTCCAGCACTGTCTCTCAAGAAGAAGCGTCTATCAAGAATCCTCTCTCACGAATCGTCCCTTAACCATTTCTGCCTTCCTTATATATTTCCTAAAAAGTCTCCCCCAGCACGACCAAATATGGTCATGCTAAGGGCCTGACGCATTGCCAGGGTTTTTCGAAATGACCCTCGGCGACTTTCCAACCCAAAGTCACCTACACACGAGGTAGGCATTCCGCGATACCACATATATGACTGGCCACGGTTTTTCCTGTGACACCACGGTGGTCATTGGTGACCGGAGCGCTTGAACTACTTAAACTACATTGAGCAACATTGAATGAAAATTGACAGTTAGCGCACTTCGAATATAACCGCTAATTAGAAGATACTTTGAAATAAAAAGTGTCCCATTGAACGATTACAAATTTTTATTAGAACATCAAAAGATAGAACAAATCTTGCATCTAGCGGTGCATCTCACGTGGCGTCCTGAGGGAAACCTGTGATTTCGGCGTGAAGATCAAAGAGTTAATAGAATAAAATAAGCTCATAAATAGAATGACAGCGGCTGGCTATGAGACAAGAGAGACTCGCTATGGGCACGCTTTTCTGATCTTTCTTAACCCCTTGGTTACTGCGGGCGCATATACGCGCTCAGAAATTTTGCTTTTGTGACACGGAAGGCGCATATAAACGCTCAACACAGTTTGCTTTTCTGACACGAAGAGCGCATCTCTACCCAAAATTTTGCCGTTCTCGGCGGACATTGTAAATGAATTCCTACCCGTGTGGTACGACCGGTGCGTTTCAAAGTCTGCCATAGTCAAAGGGTTAACACGTTAACTGCCCAGTCCGTTTTGCTTGCCATTCCGTTCAGGCCCAGACTCGGCCGTCTAGTGGGCCACTGGCGACGGGTGAAGTGTTCATAAAACTCGGAGATACTGTTCCAATTGTTGTAACAGGAATTCCCAAACGTTAGGCCCAAAGATGGCGAAGAATTTAACACCAAAAATTGGCACCTTTTGGTCCTAGTTTCAGCTGGCCCTTATAAACTGACTTTAGACTTTGACACACTGTTCTTGACTGGAAACTCTTAGACTTTGGACATTCTTAGACTGACTGATAGGCTGTCTTAGACTGAACTGTTAGACTGACCTGGAGTCTTCAAGACTGACTCGCCCGCGCCCTTGCACCCTTATTTAACACTAGATTTACGGAACCCGTCAATTTGACGGAAGAGTTGCTCCAATTATGCGATGATAACGTGGTACGAGGCACGTGGATTCCTTTACCTGACAATTTGACAGGTGTCCTTAGAAATAGGTATACAGATAGCGTGCGTAAACCTAGTGTTAAACCATTCATTCTGTCCTCTTTCATACCCAGGCTTTCTTTGCCAATCATGCTCTGTCCCACGCAACCTCGGTGGGCCAGGTACTTCAACCAAGTACTTCTGGACGCATCCCTAAACTTTCAGTCGACTCTACCATAAATATTCTTTGCAGTCAATCCTCTTGCACACGGTCACTTTTTTTCTAAGCCCAAATACTGTTGACACTCTTTATAAAATAAAAATACAATTTTGGCAAAGTTAATATTATTTTGATACTGTTCCAGTGATAAAGGAACATAGTTAAATGTACATATATACATATTTTAATTACAAGGATATTTGAATTATTATTATTTATTCATATAGAATTTTGGTCACGATACAGTTGCAGTGTTAATACGAATACAGTGTAGCGTTGGGAAGTAAACCATTATTGGAGAAATAATTTATTATGCTTAGACGGTGTGTAGTCTACGTAAGGAATTATTTCAGTTTCCCTAAGTAGCAGTATATTGAAAATAGTACGTTCTTGGAATATTTTTGTGAATTACGTGCATGCACCACGTACGCAATTTTTGTTTCACACCAGTTTCACGAAGCTTCCTTAATTTTCTTATTTGAAGAAGTAATGTCGTATCTCGTAAATCATATCTTAACCTTAAATTCTCACTGCGTATATCTCGTTAATTAGTGGAAGTATTCGTAGTATTTTTTTAACACGAGAGAGTAGCGAAAGTCGTTGAATACTAGGTCTAGTAAATACAGTCCTTTTTCTCATAAAAATAGAGTAATTTTCAGGATTACAAATTCACGCGAGTTTTATGCCTTCGTGCTTATCAGCAGATAACAGCAGACTGAACAAACACTGTAGTTGAACACAAACATTAGTTAAAACTTAATTGAGTCAGAGATGATTCCGGGTAAGTTTCTCATTTTATCAGCAGACCTACATTTTCCGAGTTTTGTAAACATTTTCCGTTTTATGCACCCTTCGCGATTTTAGTCTTTTGAACATTGAAACTTTTCTTGTATAACAAATCCATAAGAAAGAGTTGTAGAAGCAGTTAAGCGTGATGCACTTTAGAAAACTTGCAGTTCTTTATTTATTTAAAATTTTTAATTACGCAAGCTCGAAAATATTTGAAATATTTCACTTATTCGACACGAATCGTTTCGGATATTAAAAATTTTTGATATTCAAAATTTACTGTTTAAAATTAAAAATTTTTGATATTCAAAATTTACTGTTTAAAATTAAAAATTTTTGATATTCAAAATTTACTGTTTAAAATTAAAAAATTTTGATTCCAAAAAAACAAATCCATAAGAAAGAGTAGTAGAAGCAGTTAAGCGTGATGCACTTTAGAAAACTTGCAGTTCTTTATTTATTTAAAATTTTTAATTACGCAAGCTCGAAAATATTTGAAATATTTCACTTATTCGACACGAATCGTTCCGGATATTAAAAATTTTTGCTATTCAAAATTTACTGCTTAAAATTTAAAAATTTTTGTTTCAAAAATTTAATATTTAATCTTTCAAATATTTCTTTAAAAATGCTTAAAATGTTTCGTACATTAAATATTAAATTTATAATAAATTTATTTAATATATGAAAACATTTTTTAAATTCATAAAATTATTTAATACGTGTATATTTCTTCGATAAATTTTTATATATCAAGTTTTGAATTTTAGAAATTTATAATATTTACTTACAGTAGGCAATTTTGGAGTAATACCATATTTACGTTTAATGAATGAACTGTATCTGGGTAAACAGAATATTGTTTGTAAACACTTAACACAATTATGTCAACAAGATACAAAACAAATAATCCGTATCCCTATTCGTCAAATTAAAATTAGTACATTCCAAGCAAGGAATAAAACATTTCTTCGACGAAGAGACATGTGTGTAAACATTGCCCCATGGTTTGAATTTCTCCTTCATCAACTATCATTCTTTTCTCAATTATACCGCGCCTACAGAGTCAACACACACAGGAACGCAGCGTAAACCGCTCGCAGGTGATTTAGATAGAATGTAAACAGAAACAGGTACAGCGTCGAACAAATCTAGGCCCATCAAACATTTGTCATGCTTCATTCCAAATTGCACTGCTTCGTTATCATCTGCCAATTAAATAAATCATACCAAATCTTCCTCTATACACCACCAACCTCTGTCTCAAATATAGCTCCACTGAACCTAACACCACGGCAAGCATAAAATTTAAAATAACCTCAAAAATCACGAGAACTAAGAAATTGGATCGATTAAGTATGTATTTTTCGAAAGGAGCCCCAGCGACGAACGCAATATCTTGCAGAGGAAGCACGGTTGGTCGGTGGTCTGCGTCGCCCTGTACCAGTACATTTGTTACGGGCATTTGTATCCAGAAATTATAGCCACGTAATGTCCGTCCGGCGAAAGTTGCGCGACCGGTCGCTCGCTAACGTGCATCGTTTTTGCGAGGGCGCCACCGCGGACAGCGCGCCGGCGAAAATAAAAGCCATTGCCCGCGTGGCCCGAGCAATTATCATTAGTTGCGCTGGCGGTCGCTGGGGCGCGCGCGCGTCGCCCGCTCACTAAGTCACCGTGGCGTCGCAGCGCTGCTTCCGGCGGAACGGCAGCGAATTTGGGGCGAGACTGTTCGCTCGTGGCTCGGTTTCTTTTCGTTCAACCAAGTCGCGAATCCGATGTCGGCCGATAAGAAGTTCCGCCGTCGAGAAAGTTGATCGTGCCTGGAAAATTATGTCCGCGCCCGTGCCTCAATTAAGAAGACGAAGTTAAGCGACCCCGGGACACGGCGAGTAGCGAGTTAATAATGGGCATCTATGAAAGCGGCGCGAGACTCTGTTTCTACGGTGATTTATCGCGAACGAGGTTTAACGCGACCGAGGATCCGTGGACTCGGAAATTTTATGCGATCCAGCGCCGTACCGGCTGTGTCTCCGCGCTGTAGGAAACGAAGCGAGAGGGAACGTTCGAGGCTTGGACAAGTTCGCAGACTTTGGGAACGATGATTTGCATGAGCGTGATTTAGGGAACGCAACAATCGGGACAATGGGATTGGTGGCCGGGCTCGGGACTGCGGTAAAATTAGGAAAGTTGTGGAAGAAGTAAGAGAGTGTTTATGTGAGCTTGCTGGTGATACGGAGAAATAGGTTATGTCGACGGAAGCGTTCTTTCGACAGATCCGTTTTGCAAAATTTTGCCAGCTTTAGGTTTGTTTTTATTCTCTTTTGCGTGTTTTTAACCGTTTGCGAACGACGATTTTTTGATCAAAGAGGGGTACGAGTTGAAAGATTTTCTGCTATAAAGCTTATGATATTATTTAATTATTTAATTTCGATACCTCGCATAGCATTGGGTTGGCAAGAAAGTACTTTCGGTTTTTTAGTGTGAAATAAAACTCAATTTCTTCTATACAGTAAATGAACTTTAATCGGTCAAATATCTTCCATTATATTCGATGACCTTTTGCCATCTTTCTGGTAACTTCTTGATCCCGCGCTCATAGAATTTCTGGTCCTTATCTGCAAAAAACTTAACCGAGTGCGTAAATCTCAGAAGGTCGACCAGAACGTTGTGGGTATCTTTCAGTGAAAAATCTTCAGAACGAAATTTTTTAAAGTAATTCTAACACGTGCGTTCTGTTAAACAATCAACACCATAAACTTCTCATATCTCTTTGTGAGCCTCAGCCGCATTCTTGCCTTTATGAAAATAAAAAAAGTAAAATGTGTCGAAAATGCTTATTTTTGAACTCCATGTTAAGACTGACCGTGAACTGACAGTTATAAACGAAATTACACGGAATTTTACGAAATAGCAACCTAAAGGTAACTACCACATCTCAAAAGAAAACAATTCTAACATTGACAAAAGAATAACTAAACAAGCATAACATTATTTACCGATGCAAACCGAAATTACTTTCTTGCCAACCCAATATTACATTATTTTAAATTTGATATATTAATTAATATCTGTAGATATATATATAAATTAATAATTAATTTATATTTTATGAAATGACGACTGAAGGGTGCCTCTCGTGTGCAAAGGGTTAATGCTCCTTTGTCTATAAAAATGCGAATTTGTATGTGGATGTGTTAGATTATTTTTCTTATTTAATTCCCTTTTGTAGAAGTAATTTGAGGGAGTATAGAATTTTTCGACGAAATCTTCCGATTTGTGTTATTTTCTTTCCCCTTTTTTTCAGATTTTATTATATTTTAACAGATATATGTATTCATAACGAATTGTGAATTGTATGACTATAAATTTTGATGATACACGATGTCGCGATTGTATAGTGGAATTAACTGTATTTTTTAGTGGAAGGCAACAATATATGTTATCTTTAATACGATAGTCATATCTTTGTGGGATGTTTCTTTGCAAATATTTTGTTTGTCATTCTTTATATCTGCATTTGAATAATCCCTTTGTTTTGTCATAAGTTTCATTTATAAAAAAATATTGTAAGCTATGGACATGGATTAAATGATGCATTAAATGACGATATTTATGTTTATTAACAACCATTTATTGCAAGATTGTTTTGATAGTTTTAACTCATTTTTCTCAATTTTTCCCAGTTCACATTCGAGCTATGAATAATGTATTAATTACTTTATTTATACACAGTGTGAAGATTTGTGAAATTGCATTGCAATGCATCTAAATGCATTAATTTATTTACCTGATAAGTCGAGGAAGGAAATTCTCAAATAAAATTTCTTTTCTTTCAGATTTCGTAATAATTGAATTAGTAAAACTACAATTTTTATATGTTATTAATTCATAATTCATTTATATCAGTAATTATTATACGTTTCTTTTATATGTTTAATAAAATTGACTATTTCCATTTTCCTACTTTAAATTCTTCAGCATAATTATTATAAATGTTATCACTATCTTACACATACTTTTTCACGATATTAAATACGAGTTGATATAATGAAATAACTAAATGTTCTGAAATAACCAAAAGCAACAAATTAACTTAATATAAAGTTTCACGATGTTTGAGATTGAAGAAGGAATTGTTATTTAACGTAATAATTAAAATTAATATTAAACCCACTTCGTGCTTAAAATTACCGAAATAATCGTTATTAACATTATTGCCTTTATTTTGTTTGACTTGCAGATGATAGTATATTATTCATTGCTTCTGACCTCGATATTGCATTTCCAATCTCAATATGTCCGTCTCTATTTTAATCAACGAACAGCTGCTCTTTTTACTTTTAATACATTCTGTGCCACGTGTTATCGATAACCCTGGCACATTTACCGTAACTTTAAATTTCATTAAGGGAATGGGAATACTCATTGTTTCAATCTTTTAGTGAAATAAATTGGCTATATTGCACAACACCAGAGATTCAATTCAACTCCATATCTTCCGCAATTAAGCATTAAGAAATAGCATTTAAATCTGACTTTCAATTTTAATGCAGCCTATCGATTATCAAATTTCTATTACCAATACAATTTTGGAATTTAATATAATTTAATAATTGTTATTAAAATAATGAATTACATTGACACACGTTTCATTCTAATTTTATCAATATTTCAAAAAGGGAATAAATAACTACAATTTTTAATTTGTTTCCATAAAATCGGAAAATTTTTCTTATTCCATAGTTCAAGAAGTATGTCGTCTTTCTATAATATCGATTCTATGATGCTGTGTGGTATTTGTAACTATTAAAATACATTATTACTTAAAAAGTTAACAAAATCCATAATAATTGATTTTTGCATAAAATCTCAAATTATTCAAATTCGAATCATGCGTTAAAAAATATTTGTATCTCAATTCCACTTATATTATTGAAATAATTATGAAAAAAGGAAAACAATGAATGTCACGGGCTTTATGTACAAAATAAATTTCCAATATTTCAAAATATATTAATAAAGAAACAAGTATTATTCATATCTTGAAGATCGAGAAATAAAATTCCCAATTGCTGTAGTTTCAACTGTCACTGTCACAATGTAAGCTCAAAGACCTTCAAGGATGACAATCAAGAAATTCTCTATTCTTCACCCCCACCCTTTACGCGTGATATGAGACTACCCAAGTATAAAGGAAGAATAAAAGAAAAAGCAGGTTTAATTACCTCCAAAGGAATTTGAACCCTCCAGCGTGAAGGCCATTCGATGGCGCGTCGCAGGATTTTATCTCTCAGACTACGCTTCGTCAGAGTTAATCGGAGCGTTGTTCGACTTGCCCTCTTGGTTCCTGAAAGATTGCCAAGCGATGCACAACACGGTGCCGTTGAACTTGCCGGTTTTGCCAACGATGACGCAACGCCGATAGCGAAAAGCGCGGAAAAGAAGCATACAGGGGCACACGTGTGGGCCGGGCGACGCTAGGCGGCGCTAGTAGCGCGGCGATTTCGCGCGGCCGAAGTTTGAAGGATGATGGGTCGCTCGAACTCGACAATTTCGCGGAAGTTGCGACAGTTTGTCTACGTCGTGCCATAGTATCGAGCAAAGTTAGCGGCACGAATAAGCTGCTCCATGCCCGTTCTCGCCAATCTCCTTCGCCTTATTTTCTTTGCTCGCACGGAAAAACATAGCGGCGCATTAACCAGGCTTGCAGTTATTTCAAGAAGTTTAAGATCTTAAAGCTGCCTCGCGCAAACTATCTACCCTTGCTTTCCCACCGTTTACGTTATCGTAACTTTTTTACCCCCCGATATTTACTATTTTTCCCGGAGGCGGCGCGCCGCGTCGCCTCGTGCTTGCTTCCATTAAAATCCAAATATTTCTCCGTGCCACGTAAAATCGGCCATTCCGACTACTCGCCGTTCTTTCCACGTCGTCGTTTCCTTGGATAAGCAACCTTGGATAAGCAACCTTGGATAAGCAACCTTGTATAAGGAACCTTGGACGAACCGGATGAACAGCGAAGCAGAGACGAAAGGCTGGGACAGAGAGCAGAGGGGGTACGTTTTTTTGCCAGTTAGGTCGGAAAAAGGAATGATTAGCTGGTCGGATACGTGCTCGGTACCGATCGACCGCATCCGGCGCATCGTCGGAATAGATTCGAATTTTGTCTGGGCATCGGGAAGAGTGGAAAGGGCGTCGAGGTGGGGCACGAGGCGGGAGTCGTGATTGCTTCGGCCGGAAGTACTTTCCGGGGTAACGTAGAATGGATAACAGTCCCAATAAAATCTAATTTAACCTCGGAGTACAAACTAGGAGATGATACATTTTGTGGTCGACTGACTCGAAGTTGCGGTGTAGCAGACGGAAAATAGGACCCGCGATGGGTTCACCTTTCTATACACAAATATAGCGTTACTTTCGTCCTGCCATCTGGCGGCACCCGCGCACACGAACGTGATACGCACGTATATTTACGCGAATAACCGTAGCTATAGGAATACAACGGGGGAGGCACGTATTCCGGGTGGATAGAAACAGACAGCGATTGCACATCCCATAGGGGTGATAGCTGCTCGGATACGATTGTAATTGGCAAGTCCATATCCTCAACACGTAATATCCTTCCTATCCGTTTCCTGATCCGGCTTTCATTAATTTCTATTTCCGCCAGTCTACGTCCATTCCGCGAGCTACAGACTTCTGGCAGTCGGTTTAACGACCTCCTCCGTCCAAATTCGTAAATATGTTTACAATTTTATAGCCCCTCGCCATGAGTTCAACCTTCCTTCGCTCCTTCATTTCCTTCCCCGCGGGATCATACTTTCGCTGGGTTTGTTGTTCGACAAATGGAAACGTCTTGAAGAGGACTTGTTGTCCAAGTGTCCTCGATCAATCCGTTTACGGTGAAACGAGTTCTGTGTATCGTAGCATAGCTGCTGAACGCTCTGTGTGCAAGTGAGCAAAGTGAGAGAAGGAATGGGAGTGTGTTTCGTCTTGGGCCTGTTAGTGGACTGGTCAATAAGTTCATCTAGCAGACCCGTGTCTCGGATACGGATATCACTGGCAGGTTAGGAACTCTTACTTATAGGAAGCAGGGGGCTCATTGAGCAGAAACCTCGAATTCCCTTGAATCCCTCTGGTGGAGAGTGTAAGGAGGGCGCCACAGTATCAATAGATGCAGCAACGCGTGATTGTACTGTTTAGTAGATTCGAGGTAATACGGATTAGGCAATGTTTAGATATCATTTTTATATAAATAATTCTTTTCTGTAATTTTTTCGTACGAGGTTAGTCTTATTTTATGCTTGGTTTCTGAGCACGATAGAATCGTATTTCGTAAGTGTTAGGGGAAATTTATATATTTTGAGGTTAGGTTACGGATTTAATCGAAACTGAATATGACACGTTTTGTATTTGGGGACAAGTTAAATTACTAAACACACGATCAAATTCGCTTTTGAATTGTGAACAGCCTTTAATAAACGTTGAACTAAACATTGTGAAGTGTCATTACTTCGGTGAATATGAATAATTCTGTATGTATTGTGTTTCCAACTACATTATGCGTTTTAGTTATTTTCTTATATGTATATTTACTGTATTTATTGTATTGCTATTTATAAATATTTACTATATGTATTTTAATCAATATTTATATGCAGTAGTATATAATAAATATAATTTATATATATTTCTTATTTATTTATATAGATATAATTATAAATTATTTTATTTATATTACAGGTCATTCAGTTCGATATACAGAGACTAACAGGTCACAAGTGAATTATTTTTTGCTTGAAAACCTGAAATATATTCTCCTATGGCAATTTATAGCGAAACATTTTATAGTCTTTAAATTACTTTTTTAGTAGGATTTAAATCTGGCGATTGAAACAGCTACCTCGTAAAAATATTGTACAGTGTAAAATCTATTTCTCTCTCCGGGAGTATACTGTGGGTCATAGACCTTTGAAAACGTTCAGCTTTTGCAGAAAGTATTAGTTAAATAAGGGGTACTAACACGATCTGAAAAATATTTGTATTTTTGTGTATTTCTATGGTATCTTCGTTGAATGACTAATGGTATCTAGATACAACTGACAAGCAGACATCTGAAGAAGTGCATTGTTGAAGTCGTCTTTCACTTCTTTTCAACCATATAAAAACGTTACTATCGTGAAGAAGGATGAACCTATTTATATTCTGGATGATGTATGTGTTGTCGTTTTTATTACACATATATATATGTACAGCGTACATTGAAATTAAATTGAATTGATACTGCTTTATAGAATTATCTCTGTTTTTAACACTTGTCAAGAAGTATAATCATTTCAACGTTACTATAAAAATATTTAAATTACTGGTATATATAAATTAATAATATTCAAATTATTTAATTATATTATTAAAAAAGGTACTGTATTTTAAAAATTATTTATATATCAATACAATTATTTTTGTATTCATACAAATAATACTATAATACTATTAGTTCAAATTGAAGCAGTTAAATTGAATTATTATTTTAGAATAACTATTTGTTCAGTTAATTAAATTGTACGTTTGATTATTAAATTCACATAGTCAGTCAGTTAATTGATAATAGTACCTTTAAATGTATAATTTCTGTTTACTTTGATAGAACTCTGCTTCCTATACTTCTTTATTCATCAACATTAGTTACAGCTGGAATTTATTTATTGATTCGATATGTAGATTTATTAAATTTAAATTTTTTAATTTCATTTTATTAATTTCGAGATCAATTATATTATCTTCTCGAATTTTAGCAAATTTCGAGTTAGATATTAGAAGAATTGAGGAATATTCAACTCAACAAAACAATTAGAGTTTATAATAAAAATTTAACCATAAATTTTATAGACTAGGCTTTCTCACATTTATTTATTCATGAAATATTTAAATATTTAATATTTATTTGTGTTGGAAGATTTATATGTTATATATATTGTTAATAGATGCATAATAATATAGAAACAAAAATAATTTGTAATGCATCTTAACGTTAACGTTACCAGATAAAGTAATAAGTAAATGAATTTATTCTTCATTCTTTTCCCTTAAGCTATTGATCGAGTTGGAAACAGAAAATCTCCGTTCAGTTCTACAAAAGGCGAAGAAGAAATTCACTCTCAAGAGAACGAATTTAAAGCCGTATCTATTTAAAAAACAAAGACCGTCGTTGTAAGCAGCTTTTTAAAGCTCTCCTTTAACCTCCCATGCAAATTTTTTACCGTCACAAGTTAAGACAAAGGGACGTTTTTGTGCGAATTCATTAACGAAGCTAATTATTATTGCAAAAAACTGCAATTTGCATTGACCGATCTTTTGGCGCAGGTTATCATTACCTGGACGTTTAATTAGAAGAACCTATAATTCATCGTGTGCCAGTATCATTAGCGTTCATTAATAGAATAACGTGTTATATAACCTAAAATTGAAGAATGAGCTAACTCGTTCTCAATCAGATTTTGCAATTGTAGGAGCGAAATATATTTTTCAGTTCTTGATTCTATCTCATTATAATCGCAATTTCTGTCCAAATTAATTTAAACAAACCTCCATTCAATATAGATATAACATAATAGGATTTAACATAACCTAAACTCATATGAAAACGTATTGTGTTCGAACGCTTATATTTGCTACATTCGGCAAGTGAAATACATATATATACACATTAATTCAAAGTATGCAAAATATTATGACATATATACTAAAAAAAAATCCTAGTATAATATTCATTATGCTAATTCAAAAATAAACCAACGTTGTGTGCGATATTCACAGTACATTCGTTACAGATATTAATAGAATAACCTGTTACATAATTTAAAATTGAAGAATGACCTAACTCGTTGTCAATCAGATTTTGCAATTGTAGAATCGAAATATATTTTCGCAATTCCTGCCCAAATTAATTTAAACAAACCACCATTTATTGTACGCATAACATAATACAGTTTAACATAACCTAAACTCATATGAAAACGTGTTGTGTTATATTTGCTGCATTCAACAAGTGAAATACATATGTATACATGCACATTAAACCAAAATATGCAAAATACTATATATTAAAAAGAAAATCCTAATATAATATTCGTTATCTCAATTAAAAAATAAATCAACGTGTACGATATTCGCAGTACATTCGTTGCAAATATGAGCTACGGTGGCGCTAGTGTTCCCAACGGAAAATCGCCTTAACCTAAAATTACTCTTGTGAACAAGTTGAATATAAATATTCATGACAAATTTCTGCGCATATCTCTGAATTTTACATATTCGTTGTGAAATATGCATTTCTATAAACAATTTATAAATAATTTCTATAAATTTCTATTTATTTATTTATTAATTTAAATTAATTATAGTTAATACTCGATTTAATCTAACTTAATCTAATTATTTTATCGACCAATCTCTCCTTACCAGGACACATTTTTCGATCGTTTGATGTTTACGAGAAGACCGGTGACGCAAATCGATCTAACTTGTTCGTTGCATCTTCCTCGCTCTCGGCGCGAGTAACCGCATAACGGAAACTCGAGTAATTCTCCGATGTTCAGAACTATTCTCCAAGCACCTCGGTTAAAATGAAGATGGATATGGTTAACCAGCTTGTCGGACGAAAACGAACGTTCTTTTGAAGAAAAAATCGCTTTTCGACATGGAACTTTGGTTTCACTTAATATTAATTGAATCGCAGGAAGCAATATCGACGAACGGTGTAGCTGGGAAATTTAATTAAGAACATAGAGCACATGTTAAACAGGTTTTGATGAGACGTCGGGCCTACAATAATGATAACTTTCCTCGAGTTCCATCAAGTTTGAATTTACAATGTCAAGGGTGTATAAGATGGCTTTATGCTTGGGTACTTTTGTAATATCTCACTTGCTTGTGTAAACTCTAGCGAGAATACGAATACACGAATATAGTTGGTTTAAATTAGGGAGGATTCGAGCGTTAGTTTGCTGTTTAACAATTATATATTTGTTACAAATTATAATATACACACGTCGCAAAAAGATTACAACGATTAGGTATGTGTGATGAAATTTCTCTTAATACCATTGTAGGATTTTTGGCTAAATTAATCCTATGCAGACAGAGATCTGCGCGTCTAACAAGCAATAACTCTCTTTTTGTAACAAAGCAGGTTTTATTTAATTAAAATATTACACTAAGTTTCTCACACGTCTCAACTCAAATCTGCCTACTTCTAACTTCTTCTCAATTCTTCTCCATTCTCAACTCAATTCTGAACGCCTCGCGCCATTGCATCCTTACTTAAAGCCAAATCTATCTCTTTACATGCACATGCTTTCCTTTTCAATCATTCGACATAGTCACAGACATCCCGACAAAGGATTTCGCGCTATCGTTTGTTCTTTCGCGTCGGGCCCGATGCCGCCATTCGCTATTCCTCGCTTTTCGAGAAGCCGCCCAAATGTTCCATGCACTCCCTTAGAAGTAAGACCCATTCGCCTCGCTGCTACTCTTAATACATTGTTAGTGTCCTTCACCGCTCGCCATCCTACACTATTGTTACCTCGTCACTCTTCGCTTTCACGCTTTTCATAATAAACTGACTCTCCTCGCACCATATTGGCTCTGACCTATAACAATTGCACAATACCCCGCATTCTAGATCTTCCCCTCGCACTTCCAAAAACATACATACATATCTACATTCGTGCCATCACTCGACCTCACATACTCGCATTCACATTAATAAAACCAAATCCACAAGATATTACGTATTTTGATAAATCGAAATTTCTTGAACTCAAAGATTTTAAATTTTCCTCTGAAGCTGGAGTTACTGAAATTCGATTTTATAATAAAGTCACGTAGTTAATAGCAAACGATAAATATACTATTAGTAAATATACTATTTAATAGTCAAAATTTGGGAATATTTTGGGTATGAAAACCTAGGTGTTTGTTCTATATTTATTCTTCTATATCTATTGTATTTAAATTTTATCTTTTCAACCAATATTTACTCTATGTAAACTCAAGAATTTGACTCATAGTCAGATCATCCCAGATCTCATTATTTTATTCATATGAGGTGACATATCTTCACCAAAGCAATGTAAAAATCTAAATAAATACAAATCGTATTTCATTATGAAATTTATAATAAATCTACCTATATAATAAAAAAATTTAATCATTTTTGTAATTACATACACTAATTTAATTTAACAGTGAAACGATTAGGAAGTCAAGACTTAATAACGTAATTTCAAACACGATTATGATATTATGTGTCAGCATTAATCTACAGCGAATTAGCAGCCTCGTGTTATCAATAATGAAACTAATATAACTTGCTGAATATCCATCAGAACAAATTGTACAAGAGTTTGGGGAATAAATACAATAAAAATCTATCAGTAAAAAACAGGGAAAAGAATTTCAATTGTTATTTTGGTTAATATAATTTTTGTGCCTGCTTTTCGAAAATTACGTGTGAAACGTTACAAAAAAATGTGAAGTTTGAATTTCTAAAGTTTTGAACTTTCTTGAGTTTTAAGAAACTTCGAGAGTTCGTCGTTTTGGGAAATCGATCATTAATCTCTTTATGGTCTACGTATCCACGAGTATATTTCTTTTATTTGGAAGAGCCTGTTACATAGGTGTTTATACATTGCCATAGGTAGATTGAAACGTACATAGTTTTGTAAAATAAATTTCTTGGAGCTAAATAAAGATCGCATTTAACATTTATATCAAGCGGGGTCAAATGACCCTTTTCAAAATTTACTTTATAATTGTGCATTTATTGTTATTGCTAATGGTGGATGAAATTTAATAACAATAAGAACAATTACTTATTTAATTACAACGATTACCAAACACAAATATTGGGTTGGAATATAATTATTTTATCACTATCACATGCTCACACGTCTTCTCTATATTAATACTCAATTGCAACTGACATATTCCAAATCACTCTCTTTTTTCTTTCCTCTTTCATACATTACATTAATATACACAATTCACACAACACTTCAATCATTACACGCATACTCGTTTATCATAATAACCTGAATCATTAGATATTTCCATCTCATTCATACCTATTCCACTCATTCCAATAGATATATATTTAAAAATCTATGTAACCATTACCACAGTTATTTATTTCGCTCATCTGACTTTCTGCAAATTCTTATATTACCTGATTGTTTAATTTCTCGCTTCCTGTTTTTTTCCTAACTTATTCTATCCTAATTATATTAAAAAACATCAAATATATTAATCTATAATGATTAATATATTACGGACTTTATTATAAATATAATATTTATCGTATAAGTATTGTATTATTGAACGAAGGAAATATAAGAACCATTTCACAATTTACTTCAAAGGCTTCTTTTCTGCTCAAGCAGTTTCTTCAAAGGAATTCGATGTATACCAAAAGATTAGTTTCTTTGCACCATTTAACTATAGCGAAAATAAAGTCTGTATCTACATCTGCTTCTGAGAAGTATATAACACTTTGACACACATTCTATATATTTTATAAATATTTCTGTAATATCTTTGCATATTTCGCTCCTATCCAAGAAAAGTACGAATTAATTCGGAAGATTCAGAAAATATCTAAGGAAACACCTAATAGCTCTTTATTTGGCCCTGTATATATTTACTGAACTATTTAACTAATATATTTTCCACGTTCACAGAGTTCAGAAAATTAATTCCACTCACGCTTTACCAAAATATATCCAATATTCTGTTCCAAAATACTCCTAACTGATACACAAAGAGGTGGAAAATCTGATGATCTGCCCGACATTAGGAATCATGTACTTAATTTTGAGCTGTAACCAAGCACACGCTAGTTGCATTAAAACCTTTTCAATCAACGAACGGAAATTTATTCGCAACGACTCCGATAGAAGAAACGCGGTCCCCTTTTATCATCACGGAAGATAACCACATTCGTTAATTAATTTTTCCATCCATCAATTCTTCCTTTTGCGCGAGTCGGCGCCAAAAGAATCGCATTCGCCATTCAAAGTGAAATATTCGCCGGAACTCAAATATTCCCTCTTTCCTGTAAGAGTGCCATCCCCGTTCGCTGCAATGTATCACTTCGAACGGTTCCATGCGCTTGCCCGCTCGCTCCTCTGATTTATCGCTGGCCGGGACGTAATCAAATCTGTTTAAAATCGTGTAGAACGAAACGATCAATAAACGTATGCATAATGGATAGGTTACAAATCGATCAACGGCATGTAGGCCGCGGTGGGCCGGACGCCGCACTTTATTATTATTCCAAGCACTAGCTTCCGAAATAATTCAAATCCGGCGAGGAGTCCGGGTGCGATGGGATCGATAAAATCGCCTCCAGCCTCCTCTGGCCGGTTGTTTCTGCACACACGACGAAAAGGAAGCACGAAGTGCCACCAGCCAGCCCCTAGGCGTCTAACTAATTTCTATGCTTCCGTTTACTAATTTGTCGCGGCGAGGTAATTCGTTGTGCGCCATCGTGCCACCTGACCGCGCCATGGCCAGCCTACAATCTCATTTTCATTGAAGTTTACACGAGGAATTGCACGGCCGGACCTCCCCGGTGTCATAAGACTTTCATGACTTCGGGGAACGCGCGTGTACCTACGTAACCACGTTGTGGATTGCGAATCGAGCTTGCTTACCACCATGCATAACGCGCTCACCCTCGCAGAGGCTCACCTTTTGACCCGTGATCCCGTCACAAGGAATGGAACGGAAGTACCGGGAAAAGGTTTCCGAGGTGACAGGGCAAACAATGTCGGCTAGCTCACGGGATCGTCACGGTCTCCCCTGTGTTTACGTTCGCGTATTTGCCATTCCACCTGTGCTTCGAGATACAGAGCAGTACTTACGTCGTGCTCCGCTGCTGGAAAGAAACGAGGTTTGACTTTGCATACCCAGACGTGTTGTTCTAATGAGACAGGGATCAAACGGAGCTTCTTTCCGGGTGAGCTGCTCTGGGTTCGTTTCGTGGGGTGTGCAGTGATGATGGCGGAGGATTGTGGCGAGGAAGCCGAGTGTGAACTGCTCGGTGCGTAGATGGCTTTCCGAGTTGAATTTGGGTTTCGAGGATTTCGGGAACGCGTTAACGTTTAATCGCTCCGCGAGTAGGAGAGATTTCGCTGGAAACAGGATTGTGCAAACGAGATGACACGCGTAGTAAGAAGAAGATTCGAGGATTATGTCGGTAAAATTGGAAAATAGTTCAACGATGTATAGGATGTTTGCGATGAACGTCGATCGCAGATATGAACCGCGGTGGCGCTAGTGAGTTAAGCGAAAGTGGTCTTAACCCTTACAGCGCGGACTACTCTCTGCCGAAGCGCTTCACAGGGACTGTACCTGCTTAACGCTTACGGTCGTTGTAGACGGAATACTTTTCGCTCGTGCGAGCTCTGCTGATTAAATGTTCAAGGCTCAACTAACAAGTTATTATCGTAATTCTTTTGCAGCGGGTTAAACAATAAAAGAACGTTATTTTCAAACATCAATTATCTATTAGAATCTATAAAATTTACAAAAATTAAACAATAAAAGAACGTTATTTTCAAACATCAATTATCTATTAGAATCTATAAAATTTACAATATAACTTAACATCAAAATAAGGAACAAAGTCTAAACAAAATTAATAGTTTATTTATGTATGATAATTTTTTTTACATTGTTAATATTATTATACGTATATTATATTGTTAATACGTTACTAATGATACTCAGAACAGATGTACAAAAGAATAAACCCGTCCTCGCGTCTATTATTTGTTCCGTCATTTGTCTTTTCTTATTACTATTGCTAAGAAACACACGTATATTTATCTCACATAAAGTTACATGTAATACTATTGCACGGAAAACCGAAAAAATTGAACAACGCATATATGCGTCCATCGTCCCTGCTGGTGACTTTCGCTGGACGCATATGTGCGTCCATAGCGCTCTAAGGGTTAAAACTGCCGAAACGTTTATTCGTGAAAAGGTTAATACTTGAACTGGCAAGTTAAAACGTGTGGTTTCAACGATAATGTATGGTGCAAGGATTGTGGTAAAGGAATATAACGTCGATTAATGGAAATGATTGTGACGGATATATAGATTGATTTCGGTATTGGATTTAGGTTTCGATGTTTCATTAAATCCGTCAATGTTGATTAGTAGTGCTATCAAGTAAGTTACAGTGACAGGTTTCATATGGCATTCTGTCTTTTCAGTTATCGAAAATAGGTAGATGTTTTTAGGAAAATTAATAGTAACTTGTATTCATATTTAAGTGTCGTTATGTAGGATACCAAATGAAATCGCGAATCAGCTATTGCCAACAAAAACAAATTGTAAACCGATCGATATCTTCTAGAAGCAAATGGAAAAGTTATTCTATATAACAAAATTAAGTTGCGTGACTCCTTTAATGGGAGGTGAAGCGTAGGTTAAGGAAAGCATAAAAGCGTGGTCCTTGACAACCAAAACAGAGTCCTTAGAAATCGGTTGTGACCAGCACAAGCGTGAGTTGCTTGGTGTTGGAAAGAGAGTTTTGAAAGAGCGCGTCTTTGTGTGTTTTCGTTATCTTGGTGTTCTTTCCCCAAGTTAAACTTACGAGTTTTGGGTTTGCGTTATTGTATTCTTGTTCTTTCGACAATTTTCAGTGTCTCAAGTAGAGTACTCGCCATCCTACAGTTATATATACTTATTTATTTCCGTTGTATCAGTTTAATTATCGTTAATTGTGTACAGTATAATTAGATACACGTTACTGAGTGTCAACAACGATCATACTAATTAATAATTATTATCGCGAAGTTTTTGTGCTCTTGTTAAAATGTTTGTTTTAACTGTCCATTATTTGTCTTTATTTTTGTTAATATTTTCTGCAGCAAATTGTTTATTTGGACTTATTTATTATTTATTCGTGTATTATTAAATGAAGAGTAATAATATAGTAGTTCCACGCTCATTCGAGACCCAGGTTCGACCATTTTCCGCTTTAATCGGCCATATCTTCGTTGAGAGTCCCAGCAGGAAACAGGAATACAACTGACACATTCTCTAGCTCATTCGTAGTTAACGACTTTCGTTATAAAGGAAAGTTTAATCATTGTTTCGTATTGGGGTTTAATTTTAAAATAAAATAGGAGAAAGAAGGTAAAAGTGTAAAGGACTTTAGTCATTCGGACGAAAGTGACGGGGGATGAAGAAAAGATCTAGAAGTTTCAAGTGAAGATAAAAATGAAGAAAATGAAAAGAGAATAAGCCTTGGAAGGGAAAAAGTACTCGAAGCTCCGATAAGGTACATTGAATGACAAGATAATTCATCTGCCAAGATATGGTTCTTATAAATTTAGCAAATGAATTTCAATAAACCAAAAGTGAATTCAAAATTATTAAACTTTTATTTAAATAAATATTTAATAAGCACTGTTTTGTTATATATGTACTTATATACATATGTATTACATTCACGTTTCACTTATACGTAGGAAACTCATTTTCTTAATTATTGTAAATTTCTAAGCTTCAAATCCAAGTCCAAAACTCATTATATAGTAAGTCATTGGATGAGTTTCTTCATCAAGTACTATGAAGTCAAGAATACATAGTGCCATTTAACAAAGTCAAGGTGACATAAACTTTTTATCAAACAGCAATATTTTTCGAAATTTTTATCATTTCAGTTCATTGCCACCGAAATACCGAGTAAGTTTTGTTTAAATTACTTGTTTTATCAAATAAACCTGAATGAAATATTGTAGTTGTCATTTACGATAAATAGTCTGTAAACTAATGTAACAAACTGTGTTAGATTAGATTTTAACAAAATCTGTTAAACAAATGTAACAAACCATATATTCGTTTTTGTAGATAAATTAAATTAATAGGTATTTCTTTTTTTTAATTTATTTAGAAATTAAATTTTCTTTTTTAATTTATTTAAAAATCGTATTTAAATTTAGAAATTAAATTTTCTCTCTTAATTTATTTAGGAATCGTATTTATATTTAGAAAGTAAAATTTTAATTCAATTTTTCTAAATAAGTATATTATACATTATTTCACTATTTATTTTATTTCGTTTATATGCCTTAAATGACATATAGTTAAAGTTCATTTTGTCTTAGGTATAATAGTTAAAACGAAGAATCAGGGTTCATGTATAACAATATAGAATAGGAAAACTTTGGATATCGACAATTCGGCAGTGAACTCCAATTTTATTGGAAATGCTATAAAAAGTATTCGTGACAAAGGACATTGTGTCTATAAGAAGATGTAATAAAGTATATCCATTCCGGTGTCCGATTTATACGCTATTGACACACTGAATATTTCAGACGTTAATCATTCTACACCTTCTGCAGAAATTCGTAGAGCTATTGATTTATAAATTAAACATTTCTTTAATTCTAGAATTTTTATTTTTCAAGTATATCAATATATTCAAAATACTGAAAGAAATTATATACAAATTTAAACACGATTATCTTTTTACTATTGCATTTAAAAATGATTAAAAATCATAAATAGCTGAGAAAATTGTAATGTTTATATCATATTATATTTTAATGTTTATAGCATCAAATATATTTTGTATCCTCCTATGTATGTCACAAACTTTCAGACCACAAATTATTCTGAAATATAATCATGTGAATCATATTGAAGTATAAAATATAATAAAAAATAAATAATATAAATAATTTCTGTCGTTCCTCAAAAATAATTTCTATATATTTGTACATCTGTAACTTGACTAGTTATTTATGGTAACCAGTGTAATTCATCTATATTGTAGTATATTATTACTATATAGCATACTATTACAGCTATATATATTTTGTATATAGCATGTACCACATAGTATACCATTCTTGTATATTACATATTTTCTTTGATTCCAAATATTGAAGGTCCAAATTATTATGATAATTTTTGTATACTAATTTTAAAATTCGCAATAGGTCCAACTGAAAAAATATTTTAATAATGGAATTAAAAATAGAATATCAGTGTTAGAAATCCAAAGGATACCTTAGAATTTTTGATGAAAAATGTTCTTTCTCAAATTTCAGAATTGCACAGAACACAATCGTAAACTAACGTAGATTAATAGTCGCCCATTACACTGTGTTATAGATGTAGAGGCGGGAAAATTGGATTAGAGGTGGTTCTTATATGACTACATGGATAGGTGACAACTTGTGAGAATTGCTGTTCTGCTTTAATCCCTCTGGTAGCGCGTGTAGGATTATCACACAGTCGATTGTAGCAGAATTAAATTAAATGTTTGAAGTGTTTAGACAGCGGATATTACGAGAAAGAGTCTAAGATTTCGCAAGATTATAATATTCATCAAGAGAAACAACATGACTGATTACTAAATTATATAATTACTAAATTATACTAATTTATTATACTAAATTAGACTAAATTATACTAATTGTTAAATACCTAAATGGATCTATGGGTGTCATTTTTAATGTCAATAAAAGTATTGGTTATTCACATTAAGAATATTAAATTCTTCAACAATACAAAATTGATATTAATATTACTAAAATTTATTTAATAAAAGTACTTGGAAAAATAGGTGAATATAAATATTGTCATTATTGTACTGAAAAGCTCATTGAACAATTCTTTATTGTTACAATACAACACCAATTTGGCAGCAAATCTCTACAAGATTACAAAATTATATCCATAATTGTTACTATTGTGCATAATGATTTTGCTAATAAAAGTTTAATAAATATTTTAACACTTTTACACCAAAAACAGACCTAACCTTAGTGCCATAACCTGCCATTTTATATGTTACTGCAAGATATACTTTTAATTCTTGGACAATACAAAATTGATAATAACGTTACTAAAATTTATTCAATAGAAGTACTTGGAAAAGTAGGTGAATATAAATACTGTGTCATTTTTGTACTGAAAAACTCATTAAACAATTGCTTACTGTTACAATACAGCGCCAATTTGACACTAAATCTCTACAAGATTACAAAATTATATACATAATTCTTATTACTGTGCATAATGATTTTTGTAATAAAAGTATAATAAATACCTTGACACTTTTACACCAAAAACAGACCTAACCTTAGTGCAATAACCTGCCATTTTATATGTTACTGCAAGATATACTTTGAATTCTTGGACAATACAAAATTGATAGTAACGTTACTAAAATTTATTCAATAGAAGTACTTGGAAAAGTAGGTGAATATAAATACTGTGTCATTTTTGTACTGAAAAACTCATTAAACAATTGTTTATTGTTACAATACAGCACCAATTTAACAGCAAATCTCTACAAGATTACAAAATTATATCCATCATTGCTATTATTGTGCATAATGATTTTGGTAATAAAAGTATAACAAATACCTTGACACTTTTACACCAAAAACAGACCTAACCTTAGTTCCATAACCTGCCATTTTATATGTTACTGCAAGATACACTTCTAATGTCAATATAGTAACATAACTTTACAACCATATTCTGCAACAAATTTGCAAATATTTTATTAGTAAGACATGTATCGAGCATTTAAAAAATCTACTAAAAACTGATTGGCAGGTTGAAAGAATGATGCATGAAACATTTTTCACCAACACAAAAATCAATTTTTAATCTTTTTATCGATAAATCCATTTTAGGGTCTAAATTGTATAAACAGTTTTTGCTTCTTCCCATACCATACCACTACAAATTTCAAATCCACTTTTGTAACAACCCCCATGCAACAATACCTATGAAGTATATATTTCCCTTGCAATATTGCAACAAATATTTTGCATATTTGAATGTTCCGTAACAAGCATGGATACAACTTTAGTTATTGGATTTTCCGTTCCATTGAACTTTAAGTTCCGAGCATTTGATTCGTCGAGACGCCGAGTGTAACTTTCGTCTTGCTCCCGAATCTCACGCGTGTCTGAAAGGCCCTGGAACGACGGAACTCGAAGTTGCGTCGAACGTGTTTGCAATTGTTCCTTCACTGCCGAAAATGCCATTTCGTAACTCGCATACTCGCCAGGCTTCTTAACGGCTGCACGCAGAGCGCGCCCTCTCTAATCCCCGATAGTCGACGCAGTTTTCTAGGCCAGCCGCCCTCTACCTAACTTTTACCGCTGCTCTTAAATTAGCTTCGAGTATCTACTACAAAGCTGGAAACTAGAAACACCACGGCCACAGGGAGCGTTATAATCCCGACGCAATTTCCCAAGAAACCGTCCAGACGAGCAGCCAGTTCCGCTTAAAAGCCTGAGCTCCAGTACGGCCTGGGTCTGCCGGCTACGCCACTGAGCGAACCTCTTGACCGCGAACTTCTTGACCACGCTAAATACCAACGTTAGATGTTTACTCGCGTATATCCACTTAGCCGTCCGGCTGAGCTGGTAATGGATATCGCGCGACGAGTCTCACCGACGATAAAATTACAAAGTTCCCCGACGACTGGTGCACGCGAGTGCACGAGAGCGTGTATGACAAAGGGTCTAGAAGGCAGAGAAAGTGGATCGGATAAGAGGAAAAATTTGGAAGATCCGAGAAGTCGAGTTCCGTGCTAGACTTATAAATTTCACGGCCGAATACGGCATCTCGGTCGCTACTTGTGGTCTGGGTCATGCACGGTCTCCGCCACGCGGACCAAAAAGGCAGCTGGCCGGTCTCTGATAGGCTGGTTAGGCCAAGGGAATGGGTTCGGGCCGATGAGTACATTGGGAATGCGGTGTGATGTATGTGTCCGCTCGGCGGCTGTAAGTGCACTGTGGCTGCGCGACTGCAGCGCCACGGCGGCCGGGAGAAAAAGAAGGAAGCGCGGTATGCACAGCCAGTGGAAGTTTCGTGGGATACGTTAAGTGGAGGGAGGGGGAACCACGAGTGTGCAGCGGAGTCGGAGTGGTGGGGACGCGCGAGGGATTGTGGGTCACAGTGGCGCGACGTGTCGCTTGACTGAGAATTACGACTCCTCATTTAGTGTGCCAAAGCTCTTTCTCTGTCTCTCTCTCTTCGTTCTTTCTGTCGCCTGCTTCGCGTCGCTTTTAAAGCACAAATTTCTGTACTTCCCTCGGCGCCGGCTCCGAGGACGTAGATCGTGCGTGGCACGTTGACTCGCGAATTGATTATTCCTCCGTTTCGTCGTGACGGAATTTTATTATTCGAGATACTCGACGCGCGTTGGTATCGATATTCGAAAATTCGACAGTTTATAGCTGTAGAAAAGGAAGGGTTTTGTTTCTCATCGAGAGGTACCCGGCTGTGTTAGAGTTAAGTCAGGTTATAAAAGGCAGGGAGAGGGAAGGGCACGATTGCAAATTTAAAAGTATCGTAGAAGCAATGAAAAACTTCTACTCTTTAACTTCGAAGTAGGTTAAGTGCTCTGCCGATGGCTAAGAGCGCAAAGGCCAAAATTTGGTCCCGGCGCGGAACGGCCATTAAGATTATTATGAAAATTTTGTCGTTGATTAAAGGTCGAAACTTATCGTTAAATTAATTCGTCGTGTCGTTAGGATACCCCGGTGCTTCTCACGGCTTGTTATCCACAAGGATATAGAAAATATCGAAATTTTTGTTACGCTTTAAATACGAAATTTTGAGACCTCTACTCATTTTGTTAGATTATTTATTTCTAGATACACACTTCGTATGTTGCGTTTTTAGATATTTCGCGTGAAAATATAAATTTTATATTCCTTGTTTGTATAAAATTTTTTAAAACAAATCGGGAGGTTTTAATACTCGTAAAGGAAAAAAGTTTTGTGTTCGATTATGTACTCGTGAAACTATTTTGACGACGAAATAACCAGTTTACTCTATTTGTGAAAACCAATCGTGTGCAAATTGCTTTGTTACGGTGTGTAGTATATCGATTTACGACGATGAATACAGTATGTTTGTGAGACAATTTAACATGAATTGAACATTTTTTCAAATGCTCTGTATAAAAATGTCAGGTTCATAGCGAAATACGAAATGAACGTTAGAATCAATTAACAGACGCATATTATATGAATATTTTTCGTCTACCGTTGTACTATCATTAATTTTTATTTCATATATTTCGTTTTTTAGATACGTTTTAAATCTATTATTTTTTTCGAAACAAATAAATATGAAATATTTAATCATTTTTCAAATTCTTCTGCATTTCATGTGCATTGTACCAAGTGTTCAATTATTTCCTTTATGAAACGAATTTTTATCTGTAATTTATTAAAATTCTGAATTTTCAGAAATTATAAATTAATATGTATAATAGATGAAGAAATTTTGTCGAATATCTTGAGTACATTAAAAAGTAGGAAAATAATAAAGACAAACTATAGTATTATTTTTTAATTCTATATATTATACTTCTATTTAAAATTTTGTTTTCATTTTTACCTGTATCAAAATCGATAACACCGGTCTTCAGTATAATGTATTGTAATATTTTGAAATGTATTGCAATTGTATAGCTGCATAGGTTGCAATTGTATAGAAACTGCATCAATACAGGGCATTATACTCCTAGACAGCTATAGATTTATGTAGTTATGTGTTTATCACATATAATTTTTCCCATGGATAATTATTTAAACGGGAAAAGGCCCTAAAAGAGCAAGAAAGCGAAAGCGAGTAAATAAGAAATAAACCATATCCATCGTGAAAAACGTTCTTCGAACAACAGTGCACCGATGGGTCAATATTTTTGGTATTAAAAGGGTGAGATCAGTTTTAATGGAAAAATTAGAGGAAGCCAGGGACGATCCTCTACCCTAGATGAAGTTATCAGAAGAATTATTTGCAGTTGTTTCTTTCTTTCATATACACACATATACACATCACTATTCAACCAACCACTTTTAATAACAAACACAGTTACCATAATTGTGCCTATAATTATGAAAGTGGTCTAAGTCATCGACCTAAGAGGAACGATTTTATTACCTATTTCGTGTTTCATTCATTTATATTACGATGAAATATATTTATTTTCAACAAAACAGTGAAGAAATTAATCGTTAGATTGAGTTCGTAGCTTTATCGCAATTAATCTTATAATTTATGACGTATTTAAAGGCCGAAGCTTTTAACTCTTTGCACTCGAGAGGCTCCCTTCAGTCGTCATTTGACAAAACTTCGAAGCTCGATATTAATTAACATATCAAATTTGAGATAATGTAACGGTATGCAAGGTATAGAAATCGAATAGTTCTACATGTTAATTATTATACAATTTCTTATTTACTTCTGGAAAAAATATCATTAATTTTATAACAGAAAATCTTTGAACTCCTACTCCTCTTTACCCAAAAAATCATCGAGTGCAAAGGGTTAATATTTCAGAAGCAAGTATAAGTGACTTAGACCACTTTCGTAATCATAGGCACAATTATTTAGCTATCCATCGGCCACTTCCTCGAACCGCCCATCCATTTATCAATTCAAACATTCTTGACCTTATCCCTGTAAGTCCACACCACATGCACTATGAAACCAGGCCATAGACTCCGGCGTATAATTCGTATGCAGCATACATTCACCGTCGTGCAAAAATCCGCACATAATTTCGTTCTACGTCGTAGAGGGTGACTCGGTAATCCGGGCTGGCTTACAGGCTGCACGTTCCTGCACCAGTCGCGCGATACAGTTATGCTAGCGCATGTTAGAGCAAATATTTTGCGGACCAGACGGGACTGGCCCTGGACCGAACGGAGACAAAGCGATAGACAGACCGAAGACAGAGATAGCGACCCCGAGCGTGCCAGAGTGCATGGGTGGATGGGCGAATGAATGTTTAAAATGATCTACGAAATGATCCACAGCAGCAGGTACGGGGAAAGTGCATGCACGAGCGGTGAAATAAAATATGAAGTGGAAGCGACGGGTTAGCTTGGGTGGGGCCGAATCACAGAGGGGCATGCGAAAGGGATTAAGTTTTAAGACGGAATAAAGCGGTCGTTGGGGGTTGGAGACGTGGTAAGATGTTGGGGAACAACCGGTCGCCGGAAAGTAATCGGACAGATAAGTTTTAAAGGTGGATGCGAAGGGACTACCGTGTACTCAGGAGGGTCCGCCGCGAGGAACTACTATGCGTGGCTGAAAAGAAGTCATCTCGTTCGGTTGCAGGACAAGAGGGGTATTCCACTAGTAATACCCACTCCTCTGTGACACTCCCAAAACTACTACCTCCAAGTTTGGTAACACGAAACGTTAACATAGGCGTAAGATATCCACGAATGAAATGTTATCATAGAGTTAACTTACAATGAATTAGAAGCACTACTACGCCAGGCAATAAACGAAACGACACCAAATGATTGGAAAAGATTTTGTAAACACGTAGAAACACTGGAACACGAATATTGGACGAAAGATGGAATAATAGAAGACGCAACTAAAGACCTAGAATTGGAAATACAAAGCAGTGAGTCGGATAAGGAATCAGATGACAATAGCTCGAAGATTTATAAAGTAAAGGAGTACAAAAGTAATAATAATTAACGTCATTTATGAAAATTGATTTAAAATTTAAGATGTATCTTTTATGATAAATTAATTATGCGATTGCATCGTACTAGATAACCGTTTAAAAAAATCACACGATACAACATAAATATAAAAAATATGTGTATAGTACATCACGTTTGCTGCATAATGCGATGAAAAGTTAATCAAGATGCTAATTAGTAATTAGTAATTGCAAATAATCACGTGTTCATCGGAAGAATCCGAAGTTAATATGCTTTTGGGATGAGTCTACGCTCTTGCATCTATTTGTTGCGTCTGTCTCACTTTGTCTCGTAGCTTCGTTTGCTTTCTTTGTCACATGGTGTTCTGTGACCGGGCTAATAGGAAGGGATCAGTACTGCCAATAAGGGAAGCGCTTTACTCTACTTCTGCCATGATGTTAGAATGGTTGGGTTAGTGGGGACTCGATCCTACGAGTTTCTCGGATGACTCCTTTTCAGCCACGCACAGTAGAATGGATCGGTTAGAACGGCGGAGTGGGGAAGAGCTAGGGATTACAGCTAGTGACAAGATGGCGCGTCATCGCGTGCGCGATGAGAATTACAATTCGTCGTTCGTCGATGGAACGTCTGCGCGATTTTTACCGATTCCAGATTTCTTTGAACCTTCATTGGCCTGGTCTCGTCTCTCCCTGCCGCTCGTGCTCCATTCGTACGATGAAGTATGCGGAAAATAAAATGGCGGGGATTGCAACGCGCGTTTTTTAAGATCGTGTTGCGTCGAAACACCTTTTTCTTCTCTTCGTCGATGATGGGACAAGGTAGCGAGTTTTATTTAAGTCCCCGGGTACCGTAAAAGTGGTTGGTGTATCTCCGCGTTTCCTGTAAGCAGGCGTGTAATAATCGTCCCGCTAGATGGCTCTAGTTGTAAAGTTGCTTTAAAACGAGACGTATTCTGTTTTCATACGCGGCCATTTTAAAGGTTGCGATTTGTTTTATAGTTCATACGGAAACGGCGGGTGTTTCGTGCTTTGATCGAGAATTTTATGGGATGCGAATAAACATCCGTGACGTGTTTCAGATCGAGCGCGGAGATAGAGGAATAGTGAATCGTTGTCGTTGAAGTCAGGTAATTAGACAAACAGCGAATTACGTATGAATCGTAGATAAATGAGAACTTGTCGTTTAATATTTTTATATTAATTGCAATAAATATTGTCATTTTATTCGCAACGTTTTATTTCTCACATTCTAGCAAGGCAAACTAGATGGAGAGTATTCTGTATGAAAATATAAGTCGGAAAAATGGAACAAAGGTTTTTCATACGAGACCTTATTTTCTGGAAAATTGAATTTAAATATTTTCTCGTGCGCGTGGATTTAAATACGCTTCGGCTTAATGAATATTTTTATTTATGTTTGCATTTGTTACATTGTAATGAGTTAGTAATTAATTTTATTACTTTTGAAATCATTGAAAATACTTCCTATTCGAACAAACACACGATTCTGTGTTTTATATTAACTTTCTGGAAAACAATATCTAGCGAATTATAACGTTTTATTTTATCAAACGTTTAAACGATTCTTTTCTTTTTTGTTGCTCGATGTTCGTTAAATATTTGTACAATCCTTGCAAATAAATAGATATATTATTCCCCAGCGAGATTCATTAATTCCATGTGTAATTAAGTGCATACGTATCCAACAAGTAATTAAATACCATTTTTTCGAAAACAAAGTTGCGTATGAAAATAATTTATTCTTCATTTTCTATTTCTTCTTTCTCGAACAATTACCTTCCTCATAATTATACCTCCAATTATAAATAAAATATAAATAGAAAATAGGACGTTGTTAACACTAGGCTTACGGACGCTATCTGTATACCTATTTCTAAAGACACCTGTCAAATTGGTAGGTAAAGGAATCCACGTGCCTTTCTTTTTTTAACGATTAGTTTAATTTAAAAGCAATTATATATTTTATTAACAGTCTTAATATAAGTTAACTAAATCTATTACCATCGTATAATTGTAGCAACCCTTCCGTCAAATTCACGGGTTCCGTAAATCTAGTGTTAATTATTCTTGAAATAATTATTATTCTTAAATAAGTTTCATGAAAGATGTGAGTTTGCTGTTTAACAGTTATATATTTGTTACAAATTATAATATACATACGTCGCAAAAAGATTGCAACGATTAGGTATGTGTGATGAAATTTCTTTTAATACCATTGTAGGATTTTTGGCTAAATTAATCCTATGCAGACAGAGATCTGCGCGTCTAACAAACAATAACTCTCTTTTTGTAACAAAACAGGTTTTATTTAATTAAAATATTGCACTAAGTTTCTCACACGTCTCAACTCAAATCTGCCTACTTCTAACTTCTTCTCAATTCCTCTCAATTCTCAACTCAATTCTGAACGTCTCGCGCCTTTGCATCCTTACTTAAAGCCAAATCTATCTCTTTACATGCACATGCTTTCCTTTTCAATCATTCGATATAGTCACAGACATCCCGACAAAGGATTTCGCGCTATCGTTTGTTCTTTCGCGTCGGGCCCGATGCCGCCATTCGCTATTCCTCGCTTTTCGAGAAGCCGCCCAAATGTTCCATGCACTCCCTTAGAAGTAAGACCCATTCGCCTCGCTGCTACTCTTAATACATTGTTAGTGTCCTTCACCGCTCGCCATCCTACACTATTGTTACCTCGTCACTCTTCGCTTTCACGCTTTTCATAATAAACTGACTCTCCTCGCACCATATTGGCTCTGACCTATAACAATTGCACAATACCCCGCATTCTAGATCTTCCACTCGCACTTCCGAGAGCATTCATACAGTGCCGGTCAAAAGTATTGGCACACGATGCTAACTGTAGTATATCCGCATTTGTTTGAAAAATTTCCGATCGTCCTTTTAAAATCTAGTTAGGTGACACCCCGATTGTCATTTTTAACAACAATTATCCTAAATTTCAGTCGTTTAGCAACAGGAAATGTAAGAAAAAATAATAATGTCAAGAAAAACGAAAGAAACGACAAGTGAAGAAAGAGAAATAATACTAAATTTGTATAAAATGCGAAAATCTTATAGCGAAATATCACAAATTGTTAACAAAAGTCGCTTTACTATTAGAAACATTGTAAAACTATTTATAAATCAATCAAATTTTGATAGTGCGAATCGAAGTGGTCGTCCTCCCACGTTACCTGTTAAAGGAAACCGTAAAATTGTAAACGAAGTGGAGAAAAATCCTAAATTAAACTCCTCAGAATGATATTAATATAATAAACTAGAATAGATAATAAATGAATATGTGAAAAAGTTTCTCCTTCAAATCAATTTGTTTAGTAGTTATAAGCACTTGTACAACAACAACCATGCTGTGCCAATACTTTTGTCCAGCACTGTATCTACATTTATGCCATCACTCCACCTCACACACTCGTATTCACACTAATAAAACCAAATCCACAAAAGATACATTAAATTTCTTATTATCCGATATTGGTACATACCAAAATATTTCAGACTCTTCGTCGATGAATTTCAATAAAACTCAAATTATACAAGAAACTGACTTCTCCAAAATCCCCAAATAGAGAACGAAACATCAACCTCGCTTTAATTCGTTTATCACTGAACCACGCATGAACAAATATATTCGCGTACATACGAGAAAGGTTAACGAAATTGAGACACGTGGAAAAAGAGAACTGTCTTATTTAAAAAAGATAAAGCAAGCACACCTATTACGAAGCCAGACAACAAACAAAGACAGCTCGTAAATGAAATTCTTTCGCAAGTAGACACAACAATTCTGCCCTCTGTGTGTCCCTTAATTCGCGTAATATGCATGACAACAAACATCTCCTGCCTGTTCGCATTTTAATGGCAGTTGTCTATGCATTAACAAAATGATGTTTGCCGAGCTTTGCAGAAGCGTTGTTCAGCATTTCATGCAGCGATAGACTTTTTCCAGGATGGTCAACACAGTCGCTAGAATAGACGTAACTCTGGTAGAATAAAACACGAGACTGGTCCCTGGGCTGATGCATATTTAAAGTGTCAATATTGAGGAAATTAATCCTCATCTCTTGACCGAAATAAACATTCCGCGGACTTATACTTGACGTCGTGATTTTCATCCTCGTCGGTGCTCGTTTTAATTCGGGAACAGCCGGATTACAGGAGCAAGTGCAAAATTCATCTTCCTTTTTTTCCTCTTTCCTTTCGCTTTTTTTTTTCCGTTTCCTTTTTCTCCGTCAGAAGTTCAGGTCCGTCAGGCGGACGTTCTCAAGGGCTGGAAGTGGATCGTATAAATAATATACGAGCCGTGGTCGACGGTGCACGAGGGGGAACTACTGTTTAAAAACGTGGCGCGTTGCGTAACACGAGCACATTCTTTTGCAAGTTTTGCGCTCCGCGATGGAAAGGGAAAGGATTTGTTCGGTATGAACGCGACGCGATGAATTTTTAAACGGACCCTCTGAACGCGTGTTCCCTGTTGCAATTTGCTTTTTCCACGCACGAGCATAATTGTTGGCTCTTCTAGGAAGCACGGTTATTGGATAGTGAGAAAGAAGATGGTGAAATTGAAGCTGCTTTTTGATGTCGAGGGCTTCGTGTTAACACTAGATTTACGGAACCCGTCAATTTGACATATAGGTTGCTCCAATTGTACGATGGTAACAGATTTAGTTAACTTATATTAACACGTTCATCGCCGCCATATCTGGATGACGAGTATGCTTCCGTGGGGGCCCCGTCACCCAAATATGGGTGACGCT
>NW_016912063.1:58224-62419 GCF_001483705.2 Eufriesea mexicana
GGATTTTCAGCTGGATTTTTAAAAGGAATTTAACGGAATAAGCATTGAATTATAAATATAGAATATACAACATAAAAATATGAAAAATATACGCATTATACTATACTTTTTATTAATTTATATTTAGGATAAAATATTACATTACACTATGTCGCGTGGTATTCGTTAAAACAGTCTAAACACATTTGTCGTGATTTTGGACAATTGGAACAATAGATCGTAGTGTTTTTACATTTTTCGTAATTGTCTGTCAATATGTTTACGAGTGGTAAAACTTTTCCAAGTCTGCTACTCTGTTCTATCGTTTGGTTATTTGCAAAATGCAAGTTTGCTGATAGTAATTCAAAACGATTACAGGAAATGGAAAATTGTAAATAGGGTCCGTTGACCAACATCTAACGAGCGGTGTCTGTACTAGACGCATCCAAATCATCGGTCCGATAACGTTCTAGCGCTCAGACAGTAGGACTTGGGCCCCGCGAGAAACTCAACCGAATCGCGTTGGGCGACGAACGTGTTAAGACTGTTGATATTATTCTTGTTTTTTAATTAAACTAATCGTTAAAGAAAAGACACGTGGTTTATTTTACCTGTCAAATTGACAGGTGTCGAATATGTAGAAATAGGTATATAGATAGCGTTCGTAAACCTAGTGTTAATATAATATTAGGAGGTGAAAGTTGAAACGGGTTCTTAATAATATAACTGTGTATTCATATAGGGATATGTTTTGATTGACAAATATACGGAATAAGGGATGTTATTTAATTCTGATATATTTTATTTACGAGCTAAAGAGACTTAAGAGTAAAATACAAACTAAAAGACTAGCCTAATTATACAATTCACATTCGCATTCCATACCGTCATAAATATTCCGTTCATCCGACGATCGTTCATCACTAGTCCTTCCATGCGCACTTCAGACGTCGCTCTAAACATTCAGTTCGAATGTCCCTAGGTTACTGTTTATTTCTCGTCGCCAACTAGACAGGTCCAATGGTTCCTTTGCACTAACTCTCTCTTACTCACTTTCAATTCCTACATTCATAACGATTGATATCGATTTTTATTAGACTCCTATTGCACGTAGGTACTGCACACCGTGTATACTAAGGCCCACCAACATTCACAATATATAACATATAGTAAGTTTCGAGGGTTGCCAACACGTTGTGGCAACTTTCCAAGGCGCGAAGTATGAATTGAATATATTTCAACATTTCAGACGAGAGTGATTTTGAGGTTAGGTTGGAAGTTAAGTTAGTGATAAATTAACGTCAGTATAATGGATAAAAATATTATTTGCTCTTTTGTTTATAACGAATGGTTCTGTGTGCTTTAGATCCTGTAATTGTGGAAGTTTCAGTTTACTGTAATAATTGACAATGTTAGTATGATTGTAATTAATGAGGAATATATTCTTCAAATTTGGGAATAATTTGTATGTAGTAAATGAGACAAGTATATTTATCCTAATTACTGATTTTAAATTTCTGTCATTGCTTGGGAATAGTATTATATTGTATTGTAATTTTTGTGATAACATAACGTTGGAATTTTATAGTCTTATATTATGCTATCAATTGCCATATTTATACCAGAAATTTATTAAAAGTTAAATTAATAATTTATTAAAAAATAAATAGAAATATATGTACATACATATAAAATTTTATAACATTGAGTTTCAAAATTCTTAGAAAAAGGCTCATGTGAAATAACAATTGGCTGTATTGTAAGTAAAAATTATAATAAATTGTACTAAAATGAACGTCATAACGATAGTGTCCAAATTTATCATTTGTACAGATCGAAATATTTTCGAATATAGTCTACCATAATTTTTCACCTAATTCGATATAACATGCGCTTCAATTAATATCGTTCTGAAAATTTCTATTATAGAATAACAATTATTGAAAATTAAAAATTGGTGAGGTTTTCATACTTTTATGGTTCAGAATAATATACTGTTCACTTTGTTGAGATGTAAATTTCAATAATATACTGTTCACTTTGTTGAGATTTAAATTACAATAAATTGTCCTAAATTGAACGTCATAAAGATAGCGTTCAAATTTATTATTTCTACGGATCGAAATATTTTCGAATCTAGTCTATCATAATTTTTCACCTAATTCGATATAACATGCGCTTTAATTAATATCGTTCTGAAAATTTCTATTATAGAATAACAATTATTGAAAAATAAAAATTGGTGAGATTTTTATACTTTTATGGTTCGCAATAATATACTGTTCACTTTGTTGAAATTTAAACAAGGAACATTGAGCAAGAGAATCAAATTATACCGCAACGATGCGATATATTTTAGTAGCAATTTCCGTTTCCAACGAGAAGTATAATAAAGTTTAAAGCTTAAACGGACTCGATGAACACGCGAACATGAGATAAGCATCGCTAACCCTAACCCTCATTAATTGCATGGTTGTAGCGTGTAGAAATACGTGTATGTATATTGCCTATGGAAATATATACACTTATATACTGTAATCGGAATAACCTTAATCGTTATTAACCATTATTAACCATTATTAACCATTATTATACTAAATAAAATCGAGTTTATTTTTTTACATATATCTATGCTTGAACATAGATAATAATCGAGAACTATGATAATAATAGCGGTACTAACAATTAATTTTTCGATGCTACACGTTCTCTATGATATCTAGATTAATTGGGTTTGGTTATCCAAAATTAACACACTAATGACCAATTGGCCTTCTAACTGGAACTAATATTATCTATTTGTAACGCCAATGTGCACCCTACGTGAAATAATTAGGTTGCTTTGTATAATCATTGAAAGCGCTTTGACTCGTGTTCCAAAGTGCATAAACGCGTGGAATATTCTGGGAAATATACATCATTTCTTTCTTCGAATCAGTGTAATCTAAAATATAAAAATATAAATTATGTTCGTACGAACACTGTGTTTGTAAACATCTTTTTACTAGACTTGGTGTATATTTAAATTTCATATTCTATAATCTGTGACTACAATGTATAATTTTGTAATATAGAATATTTCTAATATGTCATACCTGTGACCTCATTATATACGAATAATTGGCATAGATAATGAAGCCAGTGCTTTCGATATAAAATCATCTTTTATTGCAGTACGAGACACTGGAGGATTATTTAATTATTCGTACATGAGAGTCTATGATTTCCAGATGAGTTTTGCATTAAAATGGATGACATATCGAATATTTAGGTATACGAATATTTACGTGACGTTTGTGTCCATGAAGAATTATAATTTCTGACATCTGTGATCTCACGTTACTGAGATTTCTCTGAAATTATTTCTAAAAGGCAGTTGCATGTTTTAATAAGATCGTTAACCCTTTTGCTACTACGCGTGACTATAGTTCACCGGCCATGAGAGATCATCTACACACACTGGGGGTGACTATAGTCACTGGCCATGCGACGCCATCTACACGGGATAGGTGACTATAGTCACCGGTCACGCGACGCCATCTACTTACACACGATGGGTGACTATAGTCATCGGCCACAAGACGCCATCTACTTACACACGATGGGTGACTATAGTCACTGGCCACGAGACGCCATCTACACGGGATAGGTGACTATAGTCACCGGTCACGCGACGCCATCTACACGGGATGAGTGACTATAGTCACCGGTCACGCGACGCCATCTACACGGGATGAGTGACTATAGTCATCGGCCACAAGACGCTATCTACTTAGGCACGATGGGTGACTATAGTCACCGGCCACGAAATGCCATCTACACACGATGGGTGACTATAGTCACGGAACAGAACGCCATCTACACACGCTGGGTGACTATACTCACCGGCCACGAGATGCCATCTACACACGATGGGTGTCTATAGTCACGGAACAAAACGCCATCTACACACGATGGGTGTCTATAGTCACGGAACAAAACGCCATCTACACACACTGGGTGACTATAGTCATCGTCCACGTGACGCCATCTACACGGGATAGGTGACTATAGTTACCGGCCATCTACACACGATGAGTGACTATAGTCACCAGTCACAAAAGTTGAGTAAAAAATTAAAACGAATGCTACTGTTCCGCTTAGCTCTCTTTGCAAAGAATTGCAAACGCCATTGCGATGATCGGTTTTCCATTTTTTTTTTTTTTTTTTTTTTTTT
>NW_016912063.1:62672-74983 GCF_001483705.2 Eufriesea mexicana
TTTTTTTTTAAGTACTTGGACCCAAATGCTAAAAAATAATATTTCCACCTTTGGCATGGCGTTCCCTTCTATGAGAGACTTCGCGGTGACGCCCACCGTAGCAAAATTGTTAATAAAAGTCATACAATAGAATCAATGTGTCTCCATTTAAGCATCTCCGAAATTCATCTTTTCTTGCATTTAACATATTGAAGGAAGACTCATTTATGGTATCGAATATTTGTGCTTGGATCGTAATAATAATTGATTTTACATGGGAAGAATTATTTCTAGAATCTATGTGGATTGGAATCTGTGCTTCTTTTTGCTTTCTGAGTATTATGTCAATAGATATATCTGAATATTATATTTATTCACTATTACGAACCTTTATTTATCAAAAGATGTTACCTTAAAGTCACACGCGCTTTTCTTCTATTATCCAATGTATTTTATCGAAATAGCTGTAGATGATTGTATCATTTCGTTTATCTTTCTCGAGGACCCTCTATAATTCAAATTGGTGTCGGAACGGAAGTTTTTTCTGGGAAAGGTCAAATGCTTTTAAGGATCGCTCTTTATTCTAGCACGTGTCGATCAATAATCATTGTAAAGTCTTAATTAAACGCTGTATCGAGAGACAGTCTATCTCTACACTCTGCAGTGTCACCTTGATGAACAAGCAGCTATCATTCCAGACATTTCATTGAAACGATACACGAAAATTCTTAAAAGTCAGTTTTCTTAAAGCAGTACTCTTGTACACTCAAACAGAAAAGTATTTTAACGTTTACATTTACTACACTTAACAATTGTAAAATAAAATATTAATCGAAATTTTAGTACAATATTTTATATATAGCAAGGAAAAAGTCTAAAAATTATGTCAATAAAATTCCTAAAAATCAGTTTTCTTAAAGCAGTTTTCTTGTACACTCAGACAGAAAAGTATTTAAACGTTTACATATACTACATTTAACAATTGCAAAATAAAAAGTTCAACGAAATTTTAGTACAATATATCATATATAGCAAGGAGAAAATCTCAAAATTATGTCAATAAAATTCTTAAAAATCAGTTTTCTTAAAGCAGTTTTCTTGTACACTCAGATAGAAAAGTATTTGAACGTTTTCATTTACTACACTTAACAATTGTAAAATAAAAAATTAAACGAAATTTCAGTACAATATTTTATATATAACAAGGAGAAAGTTTCAAAATTATGCTAATAAAATTGTAAAATAATTCAACTGTGTTCACGATATCTATAGTATATCTACTGCACGTGGCGCTAGTGTGATTTACGATATCTGTTACACGGTGGCGCTAGTGTGATTTACAACATTTAGTGCGTGGTGGCGCTAGTGTACTCAGTAGAAAATTCGGACGAGACTTACAAGCAACAGAAATGAATCGATGTCATATTAAAGCAACATCATACTTTGCTATAGAAAAGTCTCGAAATTCTATAGAAAAAATTAAAGAATAATTCAGTGGTCATGGTTTAGTAATTCAGTTAAAGAGTAACTCAGTAACATTTATTACAAACACGAATCACGGAGACGCTAATGCGTGCTCAATGGAAAATCTTTTAACGACTGTCATAATAATAAAATATAGATCATATCGAAACTTTTCATTCTGCAATTAATACTGTTTTCGAACTGATATAATACGTCGCATTAATATACTTTCATGAGCCACAGACAGTCGTAACTTTCCAATACTCCCTAGCTATATAAACCATATTATTTCATACTATACTTATTAAATGCGACAAATATAAACTTTCCATATCTCCATAAAGCGTAACAACTTCTGCCGAACATAATTAACCCAACATATTCGTTAAACGCAAAATTCTTAACGCGATAGTGCACCTAATCGCGCAATCTAATTCAGCGGGAGCATAGATAATTCTGAACCCGAGGAAGAAAAACGAGGATGCACACAGGTGTTGCAGCAAGATAATAACGCCATCGATTGGTTACGACATTGCCGAACTTTAAAGCAAACGAATGCATATCAGAACCGTGCTAATTATCGACGGCTAGGCTCCCGTCGCGGATTCAGAGGCACCTGAAAGAAGCTGGAACAGACGCGTAACCGTGACGCAACGTTTCGCAGCGCAAGCACGCGATGACACGGTTGGCTCACTGAGCGACAATTTTTCTCAAACAGTCTCCTCTGCTCGTTCGGGTCGAGTTCGTGCTTGCAGAAAATACAATCACTGTCCCAGATCCGTGGAGCAAAGTTCATCTCTTTGTGTACCGTTCGAAAGTGAAGTAAAGTGCTCCTTCTTTCTCTTCCTCTACACCCCATTCATCATTTTCTTCGTCTCCTCTCTGCCAGCCATCTCCCTTTTCCCCTTCTCTATGGGTCCTTCGTCTTTCTTCCTGTCTACTTTGCACGTTCGGATCCTCGCGCGATAGCCTGTGTGAGGTTCCAGGAAGCAAAAGGGACGAGAATGTCGGGGGCTGAAACGGGCAGGGAGGAAGGCAGAAGAGAGAAGGATCGTGCGTAATACAGTCGGGTCGGGGGTGGCTCTAGCATGGTTCGTTAATGCCGTTCAAACGAATCGGAAATCTCTGTTCTTGACTATACTTTACGGTAAAGATCGACAGGCAATTTTTTCCGTTGAGCTGCCAGGATTCGTGGCGTTCCTCTGGATGCACAGAAAGGAGTTTCAATGTAACGATGTCGTTTCCCCTTTGTCGACAGCCGTTTAAAGTCCGCGTCAGCGGCGGCACGACGCCCCGCATCGGCAGATATCCGACCAACGATGTTTTCCGAACCAGGCATTCGCGACTGTCGCGAACACCGCGCCGCTATACTCGCGATCCATGCCCTATGCTCGCCTCTCCTTTATCCGCTCGTTCCCTTTTCGCTCGACTTGATTAAATTCCGTGCAAATTCTCTTCTTACGCATTAAGCGGCTTAAAATGTAAATGCCTCCGCTGAAAATTACTATCCGCGTTCCGGTAACGCGGCCCCCACCGTGGAATTTACCAACTCGACACTAGCGCCGCGCGCTCCCTTTACTACGACGCAGCTCCCGCCATGCGTGCGCGCCATTGCACGCATCCAATCGGACCATTATCCGCGGAATTGAACCACCCTCCTATCTGATATCACGCACGCCAAGGATATCGTCGAGTCGTTAGCGGAAAGCATTATGGGGAATGATTCATTTTGATTCTAGGGTTTCGCTGCGATGACATACGATCTGACTTCTAGTTCCGAGAACTACCTTTCTTCGATATTTTACGTTCGCTTTTCCCTTCTTTCTTTCTTTCCTTTTCTTTCCTTCCCTTGCTGGCATATTGATACGGATGTATTGTTTCGCGGATGCAATAGTACCTCGATTAACCGGCTTAAAAACAGAGAGCCCGGATTAATAGAATCTGCCGGATAATCGAGAGTCGATGGAAAATAAGTGAAAACATTTTCTGTGTTATATTAACCTTTTTATTCCATGGAAATCGATTTTATCTTGAAATTTAACAATAAATTTCCGAAATTCTTGCTCAAAACGTAAAGAAATTGCAGGGAACCTTGGATAATCGAAATTAAGGACAATTAATCAAAAATTAAGAAATAAAATTATAATTGGTCAATTTTTGTATATATTGTATCTTTTGAGGTACATATATTAAAATTAAAAACCAATCTTATCTAAGACACTTGAGAAAAGCATATTGTTTATTGATATTTAAAATTCCATACTTGTAATGTATTAACACTTTGTACTCGGGGACCTGCTCGTTATTTTTGTGGATCTTATAATTTGAGGATTTTCTGCTGTAAAACGATATTTTGAAAACGGTGAATTAAATGTCATTTTATAAAATCCAAATAAGATCCAAATTTGATATATTAATTAACATTGTTCTACAGAATTTGATGAAATGGTGACTGAGGGTCGCCTCTCGAGTGCAAAGGGTTAAAATTCGCAAATAATTACTATGTTTCTTAATCAGCAGGTGTGTACACTACCCAAAAATTTAATTAAGTCAATTTATTTATAAATTTATACCATTTTCGTACACGTATAAGTAGATTTTTTGAAATAAGGGTATCGAAAGTGTATTATAAGTAAGAGAAAGGATTAATTAAAACTTTGATGAGATATTGGAGACTGGAGTTATGAACATCAAAGTTTATATCCTTACAGTGTAACGGTATTTAATAAAATAAAATTGTCGGTTAACAAAATAAAACGAATTAAAATATTACTTCCTTAACTAACGTTGTAACTCCTTGAATTTTCCTATACCTGGCTTATAGGCACTCGTTAAAAATAGGAATTTTAATTTAAAAAGATATTGTTCCAAGAGAAGAAATCCTGGTGTACGGTTTGAACATTCGTGAAACGGAGTTTTAATTAAGTTTGTATATATAGCACTTCTTGAGATAGACAATACATACAAAGCAATTTAATTCTATGCTTTTAATTTACATTTTCGAATGAAAGGTATTATATTTCTTGCAAGTCTCATAAGTTTAAAAGAAAAAGGAGAAATATGATACGTAATTAATAAAATAATAATTAAATTTTATTGCAGTATACATTTACAAAAGTTGGTTAAAATAATATCCGTGATTAAAATGACTATAAGCATTGTACATTATAGGAGTGTTTAAATTAATTACAAATAAATTGCCTCGTGAAAATATCGTTTATCAATTAAGATAAATTAAAATTAAAATATACAGATTCTCAAATCATTTTTAAATTGGAAACAATTATATTATAAATTTTTATTCACCCAATAATATAACCAAAATGAGGATTGGAATCTGGTAGAAATATAGTGCACTTGTATAGTGAAGCTTTAATTATAATGATATTTAAAGTATTCAATTTTTCTTTATTAAATAATTTATTTCATTTGTTTATGAAACAAAGAATCGTTGAAAGCTTTCATGCTACATATTCCAATTTGTTAATTTAGCTCTAATCGTAATAACGTAATCCTACATAAAACTTCTCAATTTATTCATATTTAAGCTAGTTCTTTATTTGAAAAGTTGTTTCTTCTAGCAGTTTGCCAAAGAATGCACGGGAACGTAAGTCCCCATAAAACAGAAGAAGTTAGAAGTTATTTTGTAATTCATAGCACTGTCATAGTTGCGTATTGCATTTGGTAACGATGAAATATCGAAACGATGTTAAATTCTATAGTGATCGCATAAAAATTATCAGATATATTTTTGGACATTACCACAAATTTGTGGAAAAAATTTATAACGAATAATCAATATTTTATTGTCCTTTTTAGTATGACATTTTAATATATTAATTTCAAAATGCTTGTTATGCTCACTTCATCCTTGTTAATATTACATTATATGGTAATTAAATGAAAACAATCATATTCTTTATGAAGGAAACACAAATTCTAAAAGGTTATTATAAATAATTAATAACTTTTAAATACTGGTACTGTTCATTTATGTTAAATTAATAATTAATCATCTTCTTTTATAGAACAATTATAAACTTAAGGAAGGAATAATTAATATTTCTTTAACATTGATACTGCTTATTGATATTAGATTGTATGATAGTTAAATAAAAATTACCAGAAAATAATTAAAAATTTGTCGAAGGTTTTTTACACAAAATTTGCTGTATCAGTTATTTTCTTTATTTTTAGTTACGAATTTTGCGTATGTCAAAATATCGATTTTCACTGTTACTGTTAAATTTTGAGTATATTCCAGTGTCCATAATATACTGTTTAAAACTTTTTATGCTATTATATATCTTTTAACCAATATAGCTTTCAAAGTCTTTATAGAATACATAGCTTTATAAAATAAATTAATAGCTTTATAAAATAAATAGGTTATCTATTAGAGCAATTATTATCAAATTGCTATTATATTATAGCATTCAATATAACAAATATATGCAGCTTAACGCGAAGAGTACTCGTTAAATTTCCAAATAAGTGACATTTGTCTACACAGCTTTAGACAAATCCTGCAAAATCAGCATAAATCCTACGATTAAGAAAGTTCTTTAAAATAAGACTGCACTTTTACAAAGTCGACATAAGTTCACAATAAAATTCACATAATTATGACATTATAATTGTACCGCGACATAAACAATAAATGGAAATTTCGAACCATTCGCATTAAAACATTCTCAGTGGAGATCGAACGGAACGATGCAATCTATAGTTCGACTAACCTAACTTTGCACGTTACGCGGTAGACCATGAGCGAGTATAGGAAGTTCGTCTCAATAGTTGTAAAACGATTGACTATTACAAACGGATACGAATTGGGTTTAGTATAGTCTCCATAAAAGTTTCAGCTCCGCCATATATGTTGCAGGTAGTCGCGTGCGACATCTCGCGGCGCTCTGGCGCAATAATTTACCAACTAATAATATAATTGAACTACCGAGTTATAAATTATGAAACATACACTCACGTTACACAGTTTTTATAATTTCATGTCAATTAGCAGCATGTGATAAAATAATGCTGCATATACCATATAATTTTTAGTAAAGTAATATCTCCTATCATTTTTCAAGCATATAAAGTTACACGACTATTATACATTTTTCATTTTCTGTTTTTGCATAAAATTAAAGAAAAAATATAAATTTCTTTCGACACTCAAAATTATTTCACTTAATTATTATCATTTATTATTTTTAGAAATAAATTGACTATTGTCTACATTCATTTTTGAAAAATATAGTTTTTACTTAGGAATCAGCCATTTTATCGTGTTGATAATAATACGTAGCTATACACGGTGTTCCAAAAATACACATCAGTACCTTGAGAACTGAAATTACATATTAAAACCAACAAAAATATCAGTATATGTCTCATTTATTTTATTTTTTAAATTATATATAATTAAATAAAATATTCGAAAGTATCTAATTCATGCATCAATATATGCTCCTAAATATTTTATTATATGTTACTATTAGACCTTATCTCATTTCTCGTTTACAAGCTACATTATTCCAATTAAATCTTTAATTTCAGAGCCATTTATAATTTCGAATGACATACACGATCTGCAAGAAAGGAAACAAAATGTATTTAACACTAAAACTACCGATCTTTAATAGGTACCTAACTATAACGTGCACAGATTATAGTAATTTCAGCGGTACGATGAATATGAATGAATATATTGATTACAGTTCTTTCTTAATATGAGTTGATACCAATTTTATTCTTAAAGCAGGTGTATGTGTTCGGTGATTGCAAAAAGGATAATTCTGGGACCAGTCATTTTCACTGGGTTGGTAGTTTTAGTGTTAAAACTGTTTGAGAAACATCCATAACTCATATAATCATACAATTATCTATAATTCAAACAGTTAGGTATCAAAAACACATATTTATGTCTTTTACACTGATATGACACTGTTTACTTCTTTTAACGTGTAGATTCATTTTCTCAAATATTGATATATATTTCTGGGACACTGTATGTATAAATTATCGGTAGATCTATCATTGTCCCTTTCTTCCATGAATAATTACTCAAGTATATATACGATTCTGGTCTCGATGTCTTTATATAGACAGATCACGAAAATATACTGTGATCTAAATTTGTCTCGAAATTAAATTTCCTTATATTCATATAAAATTTCTTAAAATAAAGTTTAGTTCGTCCAGAGAGAATTTTGAAACGACCACAGTCGCGTGCACAAAGCATTAAAGAGTGACTTGCCCAACAGTAGCATTGTTTACTCACGACTTCATCATTGACCCACCTCGAGTCCTCAACATCAACGTTCCATTGTACCTGTTTCGCTACCAAACGAGTCACCGTCACATACGAGAATTTAATATCATTCATGTTAGTAATATTAACCCTTTGCACTAGACGAATTTTTCGTTACAGAAAAATAGTAATTCGAAGACTTCCTGTCATAGAGTGGACGATATTTTTAAAATGGTAAATGAGAAATCATATGCAAATTAAGACGTAGAATTATTTTTCTTCCACATTCCACGCATCGTTAGGTAATTTTAAATTTGATAGATTAATTAACGTCGATTTTTAGAATCTTATTAAATGGCGACTGAGAGTCCCCTCTCGAGTGTAAAGGGTTAATATAAACCATGCTAATTTTATCATAAATCTCTTTTCTTCGCTTTTCACTATTTACAGACTGTTCGCAAGATTTCATTTGCCTTTTGTTCACGCCTTCTCATCGCCCACATTCATCCTTGGTACTAGTAACATTCAAAACTCCCCCGATAATACCAACTGAATCGTAGGACCGAAGAATGGCGCTAGTAGTAGGTAGATAAAGCTTTATTGTTTTCCTATTGGATTACAAGGGTTCCGTCTCCCCTTATCCTCCATACATATGGCTTATTTTGTATAAAATAAAATATATAACTACTATCACAACAATACAATAATACGTTAGTGGTGGATGAAATTTTAGTAACAACAAGAAGAACAATTCTTTATTTAATAAGAAGGATTATGAAACACAAGTATAACATTTAAACATAATTAATTTCTCACAATTACTCTATGACACGACTTCTCACTATTATATCTCAATTACAACTAACGTATCCGAAATCACTCTCTTTTCTCTTTCTTCTTCATACATTACATTGACATACACAATTCACACACACTTCAATCATTACACGCATACTCATTTATCATAATAACCTGAATTCATTACATATTCGAATCCCATGCATACTTCTTCCACTCATCCCAACACATATATACCTTAAAATCTATGTGACCACCACCACATAATAACAGCCTATAACCATAATAACTTAACCTAACATATAACAATATCTTAACCTAACCTAACATAAACATACTCTTATTTACACACTTAAAGATGTATCTTATCCCACCCCCCATCTTTGGTTTTCCCTTTGTACCATTATTTCTACTTTTCCCTTTTTTTCATACACTTTTCCCTTACCACCCCGCCCCTCCCTGCTTCTTCGTCCTCTTCTACCTTCCCCTCCCAGCCTCCGTGTCCTGCTCTTTATCTTCTTCCTCCCTCATCCAGCATTCTGCGCTGCGTTCCCCCGTTCCTATATCTCCTCCCTCTTGCTTTCTCCTATTCTCTAGCCGATGGCGCTAGTAGTAAAGTCTCCCAATTCCCCAGATTGTTCCCCGGGAACAATCGTCCGCATCCCCTTAGCTACTTCCTCTTTGTCGCTTCGTTTGATAGCAGACCTGTAAATCCAAATTCGACGAGTCGTAATTAACTCTGGACGAGTGACTAAGTCGCAATGAATTTGCAAAACATTTCGCGCAACTTCTGCCTGTCGATTACTCGAGCGATTGGCTCGCTGTTTGACTTGATAGAAATTGTGCCGCGTCACGTGAGAAAGATAATCGTGTTTACGGTTCGCGTCCAATTTGCTTCTCAAAGGGCCACGGAAACGAGACATCGTTTCGCGACGCGCAACGTCCCTTTAAGTCGTCAGATCGCACGATGTCTCCAGCGTTTTACGAAGTTAATTCCGCGATGTAATTAGAAGCCTTTCAGGCTGCCGCGTTCCCTTACTTGCACCGGGCTAGACAAAGCCTCTGTCTACGTATGCATCCTACGTGCATGTGTCTCGTGCGTGTATGTGTGTCAGGTGGCTAGCCGTGTACGTGTGTGTCCACCGATGCATCGGGTAACCGCATTCGGAGACGACACCCCGACGCTTAATCTTTCCTTCTTACCTCTAATGCTCCTTTCGCTCGCCACTTGCTGCCCCCGTCCTTAGAATTACGACCTCCTTCTTCAATTCTTCGCTTTCTCAATTTTCTCGCAAATTTGCTAAATCATTCGTCTTTCGCCTCTCCGACTCGCTCTCTCGGTCTTTTCATACGGTTTTTAGGTTAGGAGCGCAGGCCAGCGACGAGTCTAGGTGGATGTCTGACAATGAGTCAGGTTCTTGCGCGAGAATACTAACTGTGCTACTCTTTCTGGGTCTAATCTATTTCTTTTCTAATCGACTGTGCCGAGGAACGTATCGATGCTTCAGATGCTTTTCAGGGTACCGAATAATGACGGTATTAACTCTTTGCATCCGAGTGGTGACCTACAGTCCCCATTAGATAAATTTTCGAAGATCGGTATTAATTAATGTACCAAATTTAAGATAATGTAACGGTATGCGAATAATTCTACGTTTTAATTATTACTCGACTGCTTATTTACTGCTGAACAAAATATCGTCAGCTTTATGGCAGAAAATTTTTGAACTACCTACTTTTCTTTGGCCAAAAAATCGTCGAGTGTAAAGGGTTAATACTACGAATTATGAAGTATGGAGATACGAGTGTGAGTGTCATTGTCTCTTAGTTTAACAAAGCTTCGTAAGCTAAAATTTGGAATGTGATTTGCAGATTTAATCACTCACATAATTCTTAATGACGAGTTGATCATAGACTTAGGTTTGCTTCTCAGATATCTGTCAGACGCGATGTCAATAGTTACCCTTTACACTCGACGATTTTTTGGCCAAAGAGGAATAGGAGTTCAGAGATTTTCTGTTACATAGCTGACGATATTTTTCTGAACAGTGAATAAGAAATCGTATGATAATTAACACGTAGAAGTATTTGATTTCGGTACCTTGCACACCGTTACATTATCTGATATTTGACGTATTTTGTGAATATCGAGCTACGAAATTTGATCAAATGGCGACTGAAGGGCGCCTCTCGAGCGCAAAGGGTTAACCACTTGCGCTGGAAAGACGTGTCACGCACGTCGTAATGCTTTTGTCACAGAATCGCCAACGACGTGGTATACACGTCGTTAGGCAATTTTTACAGAAATACTGGACAGTTCTGGCACACGCGTCTGTGAATTTCTTGCCACTGCAAGTGGTTAATTAAAAGTGGTAGTATGAGATATCTTTTGTTCTAAATATTCATGTATTTATTGATTCCTTTGTTCGTTAGTTTTATTTTTAGTTGATAATTTTTTCTATAGAATCGAAAAATTCGAGAAGCACAAAGAGTTTCCTGAATTTTATTTTCTCGAATTCCCAAATTTCGTGTGAGAATATGTATAATATTTTATAATTTCTAACATCTAGAAATTAGGAAATATATATATAATATCTTATAATTTGTAAAATCTAGAAATTAGGGAATATAAATATATATATAATATATATATATATATATATATCTTTTAATTTCTAAAATCTAGAAATTAGGGAATATAAATATAATATCTTATAATTTGTAAAATCTAGAAAATTTGGAATTCGAAAATATTTATTCAAAATGCTACATAAATAATATGTAAATCTAATATATAAATCTTCATGCGTATATCTCTTCTTAATGGAGTGGTGTGTGGGGATAAAGGAGGGTGAATACTATGAATGAGAATGGTTTAGAATGTTTGCCAAAACTAATTAGATGAAGTTTACGAGGATTATTTAATACGAAATTTAAGTTCGTGATATCTCAATACATATTAATTAGAATTTATTAGGTTTAAATTAATGTACAATATAATTTGCAATACGTTAGAAGTTCAATGACTCCACAAGAAAATTATTGGAAATGTAAATAGATAAAATTAATGTTTGGTTCTAGATGAAATTTATTGGAAAATATTTTACAAGTAAATTATTTTAGAAATATTAGATTCCGTATTTTTCTCGGTCATAATTTTAATTATAATAACCAAACAACGCAAACACGTGATGATATTCTACGTTGTGACTTGGAAATTACATAGCTTCCAGGAATATCCAAATACTTTGCAGTATTTTTCATTTTTATTCACGAATTTATGATATTAAATGGATCTCATATGCGACACTTTTCATGTTGAAACGTTACTCTTTTGTGATATTTAAATCGTTTCGGAAGCGAGATAATTGTTTGGAAAGAAGTTCCGAGAACTAGAGACTCTCATTTAAATATAAAGTCAGGGCGCAAGTGTTGTGCAATCGTTCTGCTTTACATAACTTCCAGGCCGTGTTAAAATTAACGTTAAAATTTCTAAGAACGAATGAAGCTGGTATAAGTTTCCAGGGTGCAGAAAGACGTAAAGTACTTACATTCGCGGCTACAGAAAGAGTTACTTTAAGCTTTGAGCTCTTTAAAAGAACACAGTGTGCTTTTTAATATAATTGAATCGTTTGCCTTGAAACGAGAATGTGTACATATTTCTAAAAGAATAAAATATGAAAATTTTATTTCTATTCATCGTTACCTTAAAATTATTTATAATACTATCGTATTTATTATACATAATACTATAATATTAATTATATTATGATATATTATATTATAGTATTATGTAATTATATTATAATTATTATAT
>NW_016912063.1:75083-80878 GCF_001483705.2 Eufriesea mexicana
TATTAATATTAATATTATTAATATTATTATAATATCAATATTACTTTACTTTAATATTGTTAATTGCCGTATTAATAATATTGCGGTTATCACTGATTATTATAGTATATAGTATATAGTACTGCACTTTAACGTTACCAGTAACAAAATTTTATTAAAAGAATATACAAATATATATTATTAATTAAAAAATAATATTACTAGTTTCGACTAATTTTCACTAATTAGAAATTCATTAATGTTTCTAATAAAAAAAAGTTTCAATTAGAGCAGTGTGTAATAGGGTTTTTAATTCTACACGTCGTAACAGACTTCAAAGTGAAGACCTGTGCTGGAAGCAATTTGTTTCACCAACGATGTAATTAAATACCGTATAGTAGCTTTAATCTCATTTTCCACTGCCTTGGTAGGCAATATACGGACCATATAAAATAATCTCACGATCGCTTCGTCAGCTTGTCAATCAACCCTTTCATTCCTTCATCGATTTACCAATTATACAGTGCTCCTTCCCGGTTGCTTTAAAAATAAATGGACTAGCGTGGATGCTTCGAAAACGATTAAACAGATATCACATTTTCAGATTTTGTCCAATCAATGCAGGTATGAACCCAAAATTCACGATCAACGGAGCAACTCGACTAATTAGCGCTTTTACAATCCAACCGATATTACGAGTCCAATATCGTGTTTATCAGAAATGTTCACGACCACTAAATTACGTACAAATTATTCGCCACTTTGCCATTATTTCTACGCAGCTCTATTACACTACGTTAATTTGTAGCAGTGGAAATGAGTTAGTGTTCGACATAATGTGCTACAGGTGTCGGATGAATTTGCCACTCGTTGCCAAAGTCAAATCTAATTTAAATCCTATTATTGGACTTTTTCAATTTTTACAGAAGCTGTCGAATTCTCAGACAATTTTTAGTTATTCGAATTTTATTCAATCTTCCTCGAACTGAAATTTTCGTGTTAAATATAAAAATTCCTGAAATTCGTGTTAATATCATTGCATAAGTTTTCACACTTTCGTTAACTAAAAATGCTAGAAATTTTTCAGTAGTACAAATTTTTATCGTGTTTACCGCGAACTTGAATCGTAATATTGAACAATAAAACCATTGGACGATGTATATACGTCAGGATGTCTATACGACGTCAATAATTTCGTATAAATTTTCATATTTTCAATAATTAAAAATGCCAGCAATTCTTTAGTAATGTAGATATTTAGCGGACTTATTGCAAACACAGGTTCAGATATTAAACAATAAAATCATTCAAGTATTTGCTAATATTTTCATAACATTTCTAAATTTTTTAATATTATTTTTCATATTTTTAATATTTTTAGTATATAATTTTCAACCATAAATATTTACTATAACTATAACTATTAACTATATCTCTAATATTTTTAGTATATAATTTTTAACTATAACTTAACTATTTTTAATATTATAAATTTATAAATTACAATGAAAGTATAAGAATGTTTTAGTGGCTTAGGTTTTCATCGATCCTATAGCATATTAGAATTTAAATATAAAGTAACAAAATCAGAAAACGATATATCTGTATCTTTATATAAATTTTTATATTGTCATAAATAATAATAAAAGAACTAGCAGTAATTTAATAATAGGCGTTTTTAGCGAACTTATTTATAACGAACACAAATTTACTGATCGATATATCAATAATTTCATTAATTAGAAATTTCAAAAATCTTTCAATAGTCGAAATTTTTATCAAATTTATTGCAAATTAAAATCTAAATATTAAATATTAAATAACATCGTGTTAATATTTCCACACAGATTCTTCTGTTTCCATAAATTATAATAAAAGTACCAAAAACTCAAGCTTATTGCAAATTTTAATTTAGATGCTAAATTATAAAGTCACTGAACGGTATGATAATACTTTCACATAAATTTTCTCGTTTCCATAAATTATGATAAAAAACTTTTAAAATGTTACAACAGAGCATATTTCCAGCAAACTTGTTGCGAGCTTAAAATTATGTATTAAATAACAAAACCAGTAATCAACATTATAAAAATACTAAAAATATTTTAGTAAAAAGCCTTTCCATTAAACTTAGTGCAAACATGAATTTAAATTGTAAATTCCAAAACCACTGAATAATATTTCCAAACAGATTTTCTATTCTCAGTGATCAAAAGCATAAAAAGCGTGTTAAAGCTGTATTCCATTATATTCTTTTTTATTCCTTTTTTTAAACCTCCATTTTTTTTATTTACAATCTGTCTCCATGACAGTGAGTAAACATATATAACAATTAACTTGAGAATAACATGCTGTTTATTCAACTAGTATGAAGGAGCACTAATTAACCGTTTTAGTCCCAAGCAGCGCGATCGCGCTCTCTAGTCGAAGTGGCGCGCATCAACTTTGCTGATGCGCGTACGTCACATAGTATCAACAAGCGCTATCGCGACGATTGGGATATTTCGACATAAAATTAAACAAGCGTTATCGCGCTGTTTGGGCTTCTTCGCACTCGATTAAGGCAAGCGTTATCGCGCTGTTCAGTGTTTTTCGACCGTGTTCTTCCGAAAGCCTCTGGGACTCAAACGGTTAAATTTCATAATTACAATTTTATTGTGTGCATGTACATATATACTGATCACAAAATGAGATCTATAAAGTGTCTTCTTCCTAATCATTTCAGAATTAGTTTGTAGCATGATGACTAAACTATGTATTAAATTACAAAACCAGTAATCAACATTATAAAAATACTAAAAATATTTTAGTAAAAAGCCTTTCCATTAAACTTAGTGCAAACATGAATTTAAATTGTAAATTCCAAAACCACTGAATAATATTTCCAAACAGATTTTCTATTCTCAGTGATCAAAAGCATAAAAAGCGTGTTAAAGCTGTATTCCATTATATTTTTTTTTATTCCTTTTTTTAAACCTGCATGTTTAACTTAGCTTTTAAGAATCACATGTGATTTATTCCACTAGTGTGAAGAAGCAATAATTAAATTTCATAATTACTATTTTATTGTATACATGTATGTGGTAATGGCTAGCATAGATTTTAAATATACATGTTGGGATCGGTTTGGGTGGATTGGTTAAAATAGCGCCGTTTTACTTCTTAATGGAATAAAATAAGCTTATACGTAGACTGACAGCTATGAAACAAGAGAGATTCGCTATGGGCACGTACGACTTTGACTTCTTACCGACACACTCTTAGACACCAGCTTAAGAACTCTTAAAGACTGAAGACTGTTAAAGACTGTAGACTGTTCATGACTGAAGACTGTGGAGACTGTCGCTGCCCGCACCTTTGCACCCTTATTTAAAACATTCATTCAGTCCTTTTCCATACCCAGGCTTTCCTTTTCAATCATGCCCCTTTCTCACGCAATCTCCAGGTACTTCAATCACTCTAGACGCATCCCTAAACTTTCGCTCGATCCTACCATAAACATTCTTTGCAGTAAATTCGCTTGCATGCGGTCACTTCCATCCTAAACCCAAACACACTTGGCATTCTTTCAGGGCCGTACTTATTCCAATCCCACATATATATGTGTTGATATAATAAAGAAGCAATGTCTGTAAGAAAGGGATGAGTGGGACAAGCATGCATGGGATGCCAATATCTAATGGTTCAGGTTATCGTGATAAATGAGTATGCGTGTAATGATTGAGGTGTTGTATGAATTGTGTATGTCATATAATGTATGAAAGTAGAATGAACAAGTCAGAGAGATTGGGCATAAATCAGTTGTAATTGGGACGTAATAGTGAAAAATAGGTGTGAGCATGTGATTGCGAGAAATTAATTAGATTTATACTTAATATCTGTGTTTGATCATTTTTGGAATTAAATAAAGAATTGTTCTTATTGTTATTGATATTTCATCCACCACTAATAAAATGTAATATCGTGACAGAAAATTCTTAGCTTTGAATATTTCATTACTTCCAAATAAGTATAACTATGACAGTTTTAAAAAGATAATAAGGGTACTGAACTGTCAATATCATAAACTAACTGAAGGAAAATAGCATTTGTTATTTAAATATTATACAGCCAATTAAATTTGCAGTCAAAGGATATATGAATTACTAAGTTTACTGTTAATATGTGTGAGCATGTGATTGCTAGAAATTAATTAGATTTATACTTAATATTCGTGTTTGATCATTTTTTGCAATTAAATAAAGAATTGTTCTTATTGTCATTCATATTTCATCCACCACTAACAATGTACATATATACTGATCACAAAATGAGATTTATAAAATGTCTTCTTGCTAATCATCTCGGAATTAGTTTGTAACATGATGTCGTCGTGTGATCAAGGTTGTTATCTATTCGTTCCTTGTGTTTCTTGGTGAAGCTAGTTATTTCATCTCAAACTGTAGTCATTTTCATCTTCTTACGTATATCCTCGTTCCAAAATGTGTTTATGATTTGTCACAGGCAAATTGGTTGTATGTGTTTCATTTTTTAAATTAGAGATTTTGCAGCTGTACTCCATAACTCAATATACTATACCCAATTCCGTTTAATTATTGCCTTGCACAGAAGTAGTGTGTTCCATACGTGAAGTTCAGATTTTGTGTTGACTAATCAGAAATTCCAATATAATCAAGTGTAATCAGTAAAATCAAGTGGTGACAAATCCGGGCATTGTGGTGGCCAAACAATAGGACCATAAGTGCCCAACCAATGTTCTCTAAACTGTGTGGTCCGCCCGTAAAATGTTAAGCTAGATTATCACGAGTATACATATTTTCTTTGTTATGAATTATCGACAATTCATAACATTTGATAAATTCTTAGATAAGTTTCTAGTAATACATTTACTTAAAAATTCTGATCTGTATGCAATTTCGAGTCTTTAATATTATTATTATTTTACTCATAAACGAACCGTAGTCAATTTACATGAAATTTCACATATAAAAGAAAGCAAACAAATTATGCATAATATAATACCGATGAGACATGCTTATAAACACTTTGTTCAGGAGGTATAGCTTCAATTAACCCTTTGCATTCGACGATTTTTTGGCTAGAGAAGAGTAGAAATTCAAAGATTTTCCACTAAAAAGCTGACAATACTTTTTTGAGCAGTAAATAAAGAATTGTATAATAATAGAATTGTAGAATTATTTGACTTCGATACTTCGCACACTGTTACATTACATTAAATTTGATATATTAATTAATATCGATCTTCCAGATTTTATGAAACGGTGACTGAGGGTCACCTCTTGACTGCAAAGGGTTAATAATCATCCGTAATTTTTGAAAGCTTGTAAAGACCCATAAAAAAAAATCTATACGATTATAAAGAGTATTTGAGTCAGTAATAATACGATAAATTGCATTAATTAATACATATGTAGATCTGGACATATGTACATAAGAACCTGATCTAGATCTCAATACACGTTCTGGCACATAGAAATTAACCCTTTGCACTCGAGAGGCGCCTCTCGAATTTATTATTAAATTTAGAATTACCCAACGATGCGTGAAATATTAAAGTAAAATAATTCTACGTCTTAATTTGCATACGATTTCTTATTTACCGCTTTAAAAATATCGTCGACTTTGTGGTAGAGAGTCTTCGAATTACTATTTTCCTGTAACGAAAAGATCGTCGAGTGCAAAGGATTAATTTGCAAATAATTGTAAGAAGAAGGGAATAATCAATGTGATTCAATCGTTGTGAATTAATGTGAATCTTACAATTAATTATAAACACAAGTTATTTCACCCATTCC
>NW_016912063.1:80937-114080 GCF_001483705.2 Eufriesea mexicana
ATGATATACTACGTCTTTGAATTCGTCTAGGTATGAATTACATTACTGTTAAGTCAAAAATATAAAGCGTTACTTAAAAAGCAAAAGTGACCTAGACAATTTTCGAGAAAAGAAAAAATTGTTTGAAATCTGTTTACATTGGTCTGTATAGCCAATCGAAAGCTGATCAACTTTTGTTTAAAACATTTTTTCGTCAGATTATCGCAAGTACTTGAAAAATCGTAAGTATTGTTATATGGGACACCCTGTATAAAGAAATATTTCGATACTTTCGTATCGATAATCAAAGCATCGTTGCCAAGAATCTCCGAACCAAACCCGATATCGGAATCGCATAATACCTCAAGGACAGTTATCAAAGCGTGCTTAAAATCGGTATCGAAATTAAAGGGGTTACCCGTTTGCTTTTATTGCTTCGAACAAAATTGGAGAGGGGTGGAAAAAAAATCACGACGCTTGGCCGTGAGGTCACACGCGCGCGCGCGCGCCCGTTAAATGGGAAAGCTTTCCGGGGACTGCATCCCGTATTTTCTTTTTCCGACAACAGCAGCCTCGTTACTGTCCACACGCCGGCACGTCGCGCGTTCCAGTTTGATCACGATTCGTCTCCAACGATTGCGCATACGTGCCCTGTAGCTGGAATTTTCGTTCCTACGTAATCCGAAATTATTTGCACGTTAACGCTGACACGCGTTTGCTCCTGACTGATTTCCTGAAAATAGTTGCCGAAACTATGCCCCTCGCGTCGTTAGAGCGTCGCGTACACCGGCGCTCAACTCGCTATTATCGATGTACATACGTAGCGGACATTAAAAGGCACTTAACCTGTTTCGCCTACCAATCAACAATCCTTTCTGCAAGAACGGCCGCAAAACGGCCCCATAACGGTAAATAAGTATGTCTATTGCTCTAGTCTAATCACCCCGTATAGCCGGGTAGTCTTTTTTCCGGTCACCGAGGCCACCATTTTGTGCACCTTCCTTAGGCAAAACTGCCTCACGCAAGGTGTTGCGGCCCTAGGACCGCAATGTCTCAAGTCAAGTGGTGGCCTGTTTTATGCCTCTATTGCAAGGGTCCCTTCACTTGCACGTGCTCAGCGTCACCTAAACCACCGCTAGGATAAACCGTGACAAGGACCCATATATTATTCTCTAGACGACAGGCATACAAACCCAAATGTTTAAACAACCACCACCACCGAAAGACTCTGAAGTTAGCATACACCCCCAATATCATACCAACCAATGAGAAGACAGTCGATCCTTATAAAACTACCGACAAGGCATTCGCAAGAAGATTATCAGTAAAACCTCCATCACGACCACATCAAGATTTTCTCTAAACTCCACCACGACCACAACATCAGCAATCGAGACCCACCAACACTCAGCGCAGGAGACTGTCTACTACTATAGAACTCCTTGCAGTTCAACACTAACCTGGGTCCTAGGGCCCCAACGTATAGTGACTTATAGGTGTAATAATAAGAATTCGCAAATTACCGATTTTATTTTACTTTTACGTGGATAATCATATTTGAATTAAATCTTGTTGGATTGTATAGGGTGTCCTAAAATTTATCCTGGAAGTAATTTTGATAAAAGGTCCAGGTTTTTAATTAAAAATTGTAAAGATTGTTCTTTCGTGTAACGCTCCATTTTTAATAACCCTGAACTGTCAGCTGTTACGCTGTCTTTTGTTTTCGTTGACAACACTTTAGGCAAAATTGAAATCTTCCGTGAAATATCGGACATCCTAGGAAAGATAAGAACAACACATATATCTTTTTAAACATACTGTTATTCAAATTTCAAGGATAAAATGAATTCAAGTTTCGAGGTTGGTTCTCAAAATATTAATTTAGAAATACATAATAATTTTTCGTACATTCGTTTGTATATTTGTTTTCGGATATATCAACAATTGGTCATTTTTATTCGGAAACTTTTCTCATCTTTTTAAGTATTTTTTCGTGATTGACAGTTTGAGAAGGAAAATTTACGTTTATTACAAAAGCAAGTGAGCAATTGGCAACGTCGATTCTAATCATTTTAATTTTATTCGATATCAAATTTTGCGTCCTACTATAAATCCATAATGCATATTTACTCATATGCCTGATTACTATCTACCTAGAGATTATTCGAACAATTGAACTGTGTATTCAATCGAACTCTGTGTTTAAAGTAGTATAGTATATATAATGAGAAAGGAATGTCAAAATTATATCGATATAATATCAAATATACACAGTACATTCATTGAAGATACGGGTCGTGGTGGCGCTAGTGAGTTCAGTGAATAATCTTCTTGAGACTGTTATAAGCAACAAAAGTTACATCAACATAATATAGAAATTATTTATTATTTAATTTATGTTCTTTTTTTACTAATATTATTCGTTGCTTTGGAATATTTTTCGTGATCAACCAATAATACATCTTCATAATAAATATATTGTAAAACCTACACAGATTGTAGAATTATTCCCTTCCTTTGTGCCATACACATCATTATTGTTTCAGATATTTCAATTTAATATATATCATCGTAGTTTTTCCACCAGTTCCATTTTTCCTACAATTTTTGTGAATTCCTCATACTCAAGGTTACATGAAAGACATTATATCCTACGTCATTAGATTCGTCTGAATTTTGGTTTTCATGTCCTGACGATAAAAATATGTAAATATGTATGCACCTCGCCTAAGAAAAATAGAAAGAAAATGACAGTAAGCTCGAAATCCTTAAAATATAATCTCGAGAGAAATTTCGTGTCTTTTAGAAAATTTGTTTCCTCGAATTAAATAATATTCCTGTTTGGCGTCCTTCTGTCTTAAAAGATAGGTATACTAATTAAAACGTACAGTTTAATTATGACATACTGCGTGTCACATCCTGAATAACTGAGAAGCCATTAACTGTTCAATGAAAATCAATAATAGTCATATATTGACTGACAACAAATACCTATGAACACAGATGTCAGTATGCAAAACGCAGAACTAAGAACTGCGAAAAGAATACCAAGTATGTAAGAAGTAGTAACTCTTAACAATTACTCAGAAACCAATTACAATCGTGCAATAACTGACAGCGAACACCTAAACGCTAATAACTCAGGACACTGTGCTCACCAGGCAGAGTGCAGAACTCGGTGAAGTGAGAACTAGTATCTAACAAGTAGTAATTACTAACAATTATCTAAGAGCCAATTGTGAGTATTGGTTTTACGAGAGTGCGAGTGTTGGTTTTATATGTGTGAATGGTAATGAGGTAGAATAAATGAAAGTCATTTGTATAAATGTAGTTAAAAGTATGAATGTTGTTAAAAAATGATTAGAAGAATGTGCTAGAATGAAACAGTTACATGTGAATCGTGAAAGAGTAAACTTGTGTTAATAAGAGTGCGAAAGAGTGAGAGATAGAGAAGAATTTTCTAGGTAGTGTGAATCTTTTTCTTTAAAATATTACATTGCGAATTGATGTCAATATTTAAATATTATTACATAAATATATTAATTTGGTAATTGTTGAAAAACGTACAAGGAATTGGTTTCCATTTCCATCCACATTTATTACTAACATCGAATAACTGACTTACGAAAAATAGCTTGGATACCTTCACGTATGACCCTAACTCGCGGACCGATCTACCTACTATGCGTGGCTGAAAAGAAGTCAACTCGTTCGGTTGTGGGGCAAAAGCGGTATTCCACTAGTAATACCAATCTTCTATGACACTCCCAAAACTACTATCTCCAAATTCGGTAACGCGACACGTTAACATAGGCGTAAGATATCCGCGAAAGAAACGTTATCTCAGAGTTAACTTACATTGAATTGGAAGCACTATTACGCCAAGCAATAAACGAAACGACACTCAATGATTGGAAAAGATTTTGTAAACACGTAGAAACACTGGAACAGGAATATTGGACGAAAGATGGAATAATAGAAGACGCAACTGTAGACCTAGAATTGGAAATACAAAGCAGTGAGTTGGATAAGGAATCAGATGACAATAGCTCAAAGATTTATAAAGTAAAGAAGTACAAAAGTAATATTAATTAACATCATTTGTGAAAATTGATTTAAAATTTAAGATGCATCTTTTATGATAAATTAATTATGCGATTGCATCGTACTAGATAACCGTTTAAAAAAATCACACGATACAACATAAATATAAAAAATATGTGTATAGTACATCACGTTTGCTGCATAACGCAGTGAAAAGTTAATCACGATGCTAATTAGTAATTAGTAATTTCAAATAATCACGTGTTCATCGGAAGAATCCGAAGTTAATACGCTTTTGGGACGAGTCTACGCTCTTGCATCTATTTCTTGCGTCTGTCTCGCTTTGTCTCGTTGCTTCGTTCGCTTTCTTTGTCACATGGTGTTCTATGACCGGGTTAATAGGAAGGGATCAGTTCTACCAATAAGGGAAGCGCTTTACTCTACTTCTGCCATGATGTTAGAATGGTTGAGTTGGTGAGGATTCGGTCCTACAAGTTTCTCAGATGACTTCTTTTCAGCCAGGCATAGTACATACCCACTTGCTTTCCTTGTTATCCGCTGTAATAATTAGTATCTAATAATCAGCAACTACTAACAATCACCTAAGAGCCAATTACTAACATCGAATAATTGACTTACGTAAAACAGCTTGGATACCTTCGCGTATGACCCTAACTCGCGGACCGACCTACCCACCTGCTTCCCTTGTTACCCACCGTTGCAAGCAGTCCCTTTCCCCTTTGCTCGAGTCGTTACACCCGCAGCACGATGCCCGCATCACCATTTCAATCCTTTCTTTCCCTCTTCTTACGTCTTTTCTTGCTTCCAGTTCTCCTCTACTTTTGCCCCCTCCACCCGGCATCACGCTTCCCCTTCCCCCTCTTCCCTCTCCCGTAACCCTGTTTATCCTCCGTCCCTCCTTTCCTTTGCTCGCCGAATCGTTTGCTTCCTTTCTCCCGTCCCCTGTCTCTCTTTCTCTTTCGTTAACCGCTTCTTCGTCCTTATTCTTTCGCCCGTAAGATCCCTACAAGCCCCATTCACCAGCCGAACTTTTACTTCCGTTTTATTTTCTACGCTTAAAGAATATTTTCCGCGATAAAGAGATCGGGTTATGGCGCACAAAGGCAGGAGCTTTCATTCTGTTTGTTCCGGGGACGCCGGAAGAGACCGCAACGTGAGCTGTATATGTATCCCCCACTTTTTTCCCCTAGCCACTTTACTCCTTACTCTGCTTCTTACCGCAAGAGCTCGCCCTGTCTGTCTCTCCGGCTCTATGCTACCCCCACCTCATCCCCACCCGGCGTTTTTCTGCCCGCTCATCTGTGCGCCGGGCTACGACTTGCGGGTTTCTCGACGTTTAATGAAAGCTTTCGGCAGCAGTCAGACAGATAGTTTTTCTCTATTAATTAGAGGACTCGACGAGTCCAGTTATTTCATCTTGGGGTTATATGAGTGGTAATGTGAAAGCAAGATTGGTCGATTTCCTGTTCTTCGGTTTTATCTTTTCTTTTTTCCAGTCAGATTTTTTACTTTTCCGCATTTTTGAAGGGATTTTTTAAGGTGTTCGTAATTGGGAATTAAAATTGAAATTTCTAATTACCGCGAGGAAATCGATAAGCGGCCAGCTGTGTCGTTCGACGGGCAAATCTTACTCTCCGTGACGACGAAATTAGTAGCAAGCTGTTGAATTATTTTACCTCGTTTCTCGCCGGATAACCGCCTGTTCCGAAGTCGAAATGCTCCTTTTATTCGGATGTTACACACGCTTGTAATCTCCGTTACGAGCAATCGACGATTTATCGCTCGGTTTTCAAACTCAATGGATTGGAGATTAATGCGGGCGATTTAAGCGATCGAAATTTGATGCGAGTTTATTTTCTAAAACATAATTACTATTTCTACGTGGTTTTGAAATTTTCGAAGAAAGGAGGAAATATAGTAATCAACTTACAAATTGAGTATGGCGAATTTTATTCCAAAAATAGTTATGGTTAACATAAAATTTGTTTCTCTGATCCAAAATTAAATCAAAATTACTGGTTACAGACTTTTAATTAGAGACAATTCCTGTTGGTAAAATTAATATTAAATTATGTAAATTAACATTAAAATAATACTTGAATTTGTCATAAATTGTTTAAATTTTTTATTCACTTATGATCAACGTAATAATTACATTATGATTAACGTAAAATATATATATATTTATTTTCATTGTACTATTTTAATTATTATTGTTTATGTGTATACCTAATTCTGTTTTTACACGATAGATACGTTCCCGAAGAATACGTGTAAAAAAATTCGTGTAAAAGAATATATTGCACGTATGGAAAAATAGAAGATTGATTCTAGTCACAAGAAATCAGCGGAAATAATAAAATAAACCATGAGTTTTCATGTTAGGATCTGAAACATTTTATTTCATAAAGATTGCACATGTATCCTACAAAGTAAATTATCATTTGAAAAGGAAAAAAAACATGTCACTAATTCATGAACACAAAAATTAGGCAAAATAATATGAGTTACATATAAAAAGATTTTATTCGTTGTCACTTTCTGACAATAAACGCATACGTTTGCGTAAGACTGCAATATTACTGCTATCGCTAGAAATATCTTGGTTATCGTCTTCGTGTTCCATTGGTGAAATTCTTCCTGTAACCTCTTGAACAAAATTAGGACTAGCCTTCTGTGATGCCGATATTTCAGTGGATTCAAGAACGAATTCAATAATTAATCGTTGTGTTTGTGTTTTGGCTAGGCCAAAAATTTGTGTCGATCGTGTTAAATCGAAATAAGTCGTATAAAAGGAGAATTAAATATTTTTCCTAATTCGTGTTAAATCAAAATCGTGTAAAGATGTTTGTGTAAAACAGAATTGGGTGTATTGTACATAGGTACATATTGCTAGTTAGCATTTATAATTAGAAGATAGAATATATTTTTAACCACGTTTCTTCATTCTCTTTGAGTTTTCTCCACATAGATTTTACAGAAGGTGTGTTACTGTGGGAATGCTGGAATCTATCTGAAACCAATCAAGGGTGTTTGAATCAGAGGAATAGATGTGCGGATAGAGAGTGTTTGGTGTATAGTATTAGAGGTGTGAAAAGAGTATTTGGCCCAAAAGCTCAGACTTTCGCGTGAACGAGGGATGCAAGACCATCTGAGGTTTTAGGTGGAGGTACCTGAATGTCCTTTAGAAATAGCGGTATAAAGTGAAAGACACGATGAAATAAAGAAAGAGAGAATATGTGATTGGAAAAATATTTATTCGAATTTTGTGAAGAATTTAGGACTTGGTTGCAAAAATTACATTAAAATAGTATCTGTTAGAGTCCTACTTTGGGACTAATCAGATAATCAGATTCCTTGGAAAAAGATTTAAATGAAAAAAAAGAAGGAAACAATTATACTTTAGTCGAACTATAACTATTTTATTCTTAAATGTAAATATATCGTATTATTTGAGAAAAAACTTGTTTGTACCATAATATCGTAGGATACCATTTCGGAAAGAAATCGCGAATAGGCCATTGCCAACAAAAACAAATTATAAACCGATCAATATTTTCTAGAAGCAAATGGAAAAGTTATTTTGAGTAACAACATTAAGTTGCGTGGTTTCTACGGGGAGGTGAAGCGTAGGTTAAGAAAAGCATAAAAGCAGGATCCTTGACGTCCAAAACAGAGTCCTTAGAAATCAATTGTGACCAGCACGAGCGTGAGTCGCTGGGTGTTTGAAAGATACTCGGACGCTGAACAATATTTTAATTCACAATATTAATATTTTAAATATACAGGATGTCCAATTTAAGTTTAAGTTGACACATAAGTCGCCATAGAAAACTGGTTTCGAAAGAAATATGGCAATTCAAATAATACTATTAGCTTCTTTTTCAAAGTAAATTCCAACGCAACTAGTTTTCTTTTCTTAATTGTAGATCTATATTTTTATTTTTAAATCTTCGTTTATTCGTTATTTCGTAATTTCGGTTTATTTCGTACAATCATTTCTTATAGCCAAAAATATTTGTTTGAAACCTTTCCTTCGTAAGACTTCTGTTTTTAAGAGATTCGGATAAACATATTTCCAAATTCATATTTATTTAATACCTACACAATAGTAATTACTTACACTTTATTAATATTTTATTAGTATTTTGTTATTAATATTTATCAATATTTGTATTAGTATTTCATATTATCTCAATCTTAAATCAGAGTGCGTCTTTGTGATTCAAAGTAAATTCCAACGCAACTAGTTTTCTTTTCTTAATTGTAGATCTATATTTTTATTTTTAAATCTTCGTTTATTCGTTATTTCGTAAATTCGGTTTATTTCGTACAATCATTTCTTATAGCGAAAAATATTTGTTTCAAACCTTTCCTTCATGAGACTTCTGCTTTTAAGATATTCGGATAAACATATTTCCAAATTCATATTTATTTAATACCTATACAAGAGTAATTATTTATACTTTATTAATATTGTATTACTATTTTGTTATTAATATTTATCAATATTTGTATTAGTATTTCATATTATCTCAATTATAAATCAGAGTGCGTCTTTGTGCGTTTTCGTTGCGTTATCTTGGTGTTCTTTTCCTAAGTTAAATTAGTTCTATGAGTTTTTAGTTTGTGTTATTCTGTTCTCGTTGTTTGTCAATTTTTCGTGTCTCAAAACCAGTTTTCGCCATTCTACAATATTTTTATTTATTTACCACGTTACCGAATTTTAACATTGTATGCATCGTAATTATATATATCAATTTTTGCATTAAAAATTATTCAATATCCATTATTTTTTCAAGAATTGTTATAAAAAGAGATAAACATCTGCAAACTGTGCCAGTGGAATATATTGTTCTACTTATTCAGTAGTCGTATTGCAGCAGTGGTATAAATGTAACATATGATCATTTTTTCTTATCCGTGACTGTATCGCTGAAAGTAATAGAGGAATACAAAAATTCTCGAGAGAGAAATGTTGAATGCAATAGGAAGGGAACACGCACTACTATCTGCGAAGTGTAGAACATAGAAAACAAAGGATTATAGAAAGTGGAATTTTTCGAAATGAAATTCAACAGGCATTGACAATATGACTAGCGAAACGAAATGAAACTGTTTTGCTCACTAGTTCCATCTATTCTCTCGTGGAGGTGAAAGAACAAAATTTGAAAAACCGCAAAACGATGTCTCATTGTAGGAAAGATAAAATCAATATTTGTACATCGAATAATACACACAAAAAGTATTATACTTACAATTTTACAATATTTCAAACAAACCGACAATGAAAATTTAGATTCTTTTTTAAACATTTCAACAATACAGAGATATTATATAAAATAAAAATAAAGAAATAAAGAAAAAATGTTATCTTACAATAAAAATTATTTCAAAAGGATTCGCATAGGATTTTGTAATTTTTATTTTTAGATAGATGTATATAGTACACGTATATACATATTGTGTATATTTTTATATATAAAAGATAAAGAAAAGAAATAGGAATGATTTCAATTATATATCTGGGAATAGGAATGAGAATTTTATATTTTTAATTTGAATGTACGTATTGCAGAAGATGGGAAATGTATTAGAAATGTCATTACATTGATTCTTTATTTTTGACAATATCTATTTTATTTCTCGTATTTAAAATTAATCTAATGCAAAATCGGATAACGATAAACGTGCTGCATACTGTTGAAAGCAGTCGATATTATCACTCGACGAGTTTTATAAACAGTTTCGCAAAATCAATAGCAATATGTAGCATGTAAGAACAGATATAGAACCGATAAGAGGTTATACGTGTATATGGTACGCAGAACTATAACAGTATCCAGTACAGAACCGAAACAGAACCGATATTTCAGGAACTGCTGGAAATGTAATCGAAATCGATATCTCCACTAATTTCAGTTCGCCATAACGATTACAGAAAATAACGAAGTGATATTCTAACGCGGGTACTCTACCTCTGTTTTCCGGGTCAAGCGTGATTAGTATCCACACAAAATGGAAATCATGTGGCTCAATAACATTTGCAATAATTAGTGCCTTCGATAATACGAAATGTATACAAAATTGGTGCGTGTAAAATAGTTATTGTTATTTAAAAAGAAAGCATTCAATTAGAATATTCTTTTCTATTTTATTATAATTTTTTGTATTATTTAATTGTCCATTATATTCTTTTATTGCTATTATTTTTATTTGTATGTTTGTCATATTATTTTAGCTTTCTTTATTATATGCATGTAAATTGTTACTTTCATACGTTTAGAATTTGTATACAGTGTATTATGACGTATTTAAAAGAATATTATACGTTTAATAATATTGGAATTTAAAAATTATATCAATAAAATTAGTAAATAATTCAATAATATATACAGGATATATTAAAAACGTGTGTAATAAATTTTTAAAGAATAATTAGTAATAAAAGTATGAGAGTGGTCCAAATTGACATTATATTTAAAAATATTAAAAACATTAAACAATGATACATAGAAAATTAAATAATATATTCAGAATTCATGCAAAGTAACTTATGAATTGTATAAAACAATATGCTATTTATATCAAATTATTTTACAAATATCTCAAAATTATATCAATCAAAATAGAAAATAATTCAACAACGGATACATTAATAATAATAAATATATACATATAGTAAAATATTTTTCATGTTATTTAATTATCTATTATATTCCTTTACTGTTATTATTTTTATTTATATATTCGTCACATTATTTTAGCTTTCTTTATTGCATGCATGTCAATTATTATTTTCATATGTTTAGAATTTGTATATAGTGAATTACGACGTATTTAAAACAATCTGATACATATACTAATATTGGAATTTTAAAATTATATCAATAAAATTATTAAATAATTCAATAATATATACAGGATATATTAAAAACGTGTGAAATAAATTTTTAAAATATAATTAGTAATAAAAGTATGAGAGTGGTCCAAAATTATATTTTGGACATTATGTTTAAAAATATTAAAAACATTAAACAATAATACACAGAAAATTAAATAATATATTCAGAATTCATGCAAAGTAACTTATAAGTTGTATAAAACAATATACTATTTATTGCAAATTATTTTATAAATATTTCAAGATTGTATTAGTCAAAATAGAAAATAATTCAACAACGTATAGGTTAATAATAGTAAAAATATGCATATAGTAAAATATTTCTCGTGTTATTTAGTTATCTATTATATTCTTTTATTGCTATTATTTTCATTTGTATATTTGTCATATTATTTTAACTTACTTTATTATATGCATGTAAATTGTTATTTTCATACGTTTAGAATTTGTATACAGTGAATTACGACGTATTTAAAACAATCTAATACATATACTAATATTGGAATCTTAAAATTATATCAATAAAATTATTAAATAATTCAATAATATATACAGGATATATTAAAAACGTGTGAAATAAATTGTTAAAATGTAATTAGTAATAAAAGTATGAGAGTGGTCCAAAATTATATTTTGGACATTAGTTTAAAAATATTAAAAACATTAGACAATAATACACAGAAAATTAAATAATGTATTCGGAATGTATACAAAGTAACTTATAAGTTGTATAAAACAATATACTATTTATAGTAAATTATTTTATAAATATTTCAAGATTGTATCAGTCAAAATAGAAAATAATTCAACAACGTATAGGTTAATAATAGTAAAAATATACATATAATAAATTCCTCCACAATAACGAGCAACAAAAGCACGTGAATACATTAGATAATCGTACACAAGTAGTTAAAAAATACAAATCTCGAGTTAGACACTATCCATACTCGCTAAATAACGCCTACCGACGTTAGGCATGAAATAAAAATTTTCAAATGATAACCAAGAAAATGTGAAAAAGCCAAAATTTTCAATCCCTCCATCACCCGACATTTTCGTTTCGATCCGTGGATCAAAGTAACTAAAACACCACCTCCTTTTCACGTACCCGTCACGTGCCCGCGTCATAATACATTCAATGAATCTGAGCGCAGATCGGATGAAAACTTGGCGTGCTTGATTCCACGTTCATCCGGAACTACCGGCATTATTCAAATTCCTAATTATCGGGGCAGGTCTGAATTATGAGCGAAATGATTGCGATAACGAAACGAGATCACGAGCGAAAATTCAAAGTCAGACCAGTGAGTTGCACCCACGTGCACCCACGCGCGCGCGGTATCTGTTCTGAGAGTAGGAGCAAAGTCTTAAATTAGAGAGAGAGTGAATCGAATCAGATTTCCCTTGCAATTGGGGAGAGCGTCCGTGGAATCAAGCAGCGAGCAGCTTCGTCATACAGCTCGGGCCAGGCAAAAAGATGAGCGTGAAAAACGAGGAAGGATCGTGGAACGAACTGATAATGATATGCGGTCGATTCGAAGGCCGAGCTATGCCCTGGAAAAAGTTTCTCGTCATTGGGGCGACTATTCAAATTATTCCCGCCCGTTGGGGAAAAAGTTCCGGCCGTTGGTCGGCCGGGATCGCCATTCTGTCTTTGCTCTGTTTGGCCAGAGACGCGGGGATCAGCCCTCTGACTGCGGTGCCGCGACTCGCGTGCACCCTGGCAGAGAGCAAGGGCTAATTATCGCTTCTAACGAGATCCTAATTCGCCCGACGAACGGTTTTACCCCGTGTTTAAGCATTAGAGGCGGAAGAGCTCTGCCGTTGGCCATGGTTAAGAAGATTATTAACTTGTGACTCGCGAGAGTTGACCTTCGTCGTCGTCGGTGCAAAAACGTTCCGATGGAAAGCGTGGACGACGGAAAGTTTCCGGGGCAGGGAAAATGAAGGGACGCCGCATTAATCTTCTCGCGTGGCTTGAAATATTAACGACGATGTCTTTAATGGAACTCGGAGTTTCCGTCCTAACTCCTTCCGCGCGCGTAGCGGATCAGGAGAATTGAAACCAACGAGTTGTACCGATTTTTATTTAATGAGCTCCACAGGCTGCCTCGTTGCTTAATTCCTTTATAAATGACCGCGTTGTCGACTGCTGATGCCTAATTTAATGTGGTAAAGGATGTTAAACGTCTTCTCGTTGCTTGGATCTTCCTCGGAAGCGCTTGCTAACTGGGGATGCTGGAGTGTAGTGGAATATTCGATCGCTGGGTAAAGACGGAAAAGTGCTGGCAAGAGTCTCTCTTCTTTAACAATGTCGTTGATTTGTCGTTAACGAGTATTTTAACTTGAAATTTTGTTATCAAGGAAAATATAATTACGGTTATATTAGTTTCTGCAAGGGTGTCCCCTTCCTTTTTGGTCCCCCATGGCTGACGAATTAAAAATGAAAGAATACAGGGAAAGCTCGTTCCTCTGTAATGGTGTCGTTCTTTCGTTAACCAATGTTATAACCTGAATTAATATCGTTAAAGAAAATTATAATTACGAGCATATTAAATTATACAGAGTTTCTCACTTTAATTCCTCGGGGCAAATTTGTCGGATTAAGAATAAAGAATTGTAGCAAAATATCTTTTTTGTCGTTGTATATTGCTAATTTACTTCTAGCCAATGTTATAACTTGAAATAATGTCATTGAGAAAAATGTGTAATTATGGCTGAAGTAAGCTGTACAGAGTGTACCATTTTAATCCTGCAGAACAAGTATCGAAATTAAACGATAGATATGGAAATATGGTTTGGATAAAAGTGAAATAATTTTCAAAGGAATTGATTGTGTTATTTATTTCACCTTACAATGTTCTTGGAGGAACTTACAGAAAACAACTTCAAGATTTTTAATTAGAACCTATATTCTTTATTACACATTGTTATAGCTGGGATTAAAATATTTCGAATTCGAATTTTAAATTCCATTTTTAAATTTCCAAATAGATTTTTATTAACTTCTTCCAAGGTGATTGTAAGCTCAAGTAAATCATCTGATAGTATTATCTACATTTCTCGGAGCTATACAATTTTTGTCTGAACCATTTTTTCGTATTTTTCATATTTTTTGAGATATTTACTTTGGAAGATTAAAATGGAACACTCTGTAGATAGAAGAATAGGAAAAACTATGTTGAATGCATTGTAATCAATGGTGCAATTGGTGAGGTGATAATTCTATGTGAAAAGAAGGTAAATAATGCGAGTAAATGGATAAACTGATAGAAATATTTATTGAACATTAATTATAACTAAAACTCGTAAAATAAATTCGTTTCTAACTGCGATATAATCTCTCGAGGACTTTCTCACACTCAACGTCTATTTGTAATGACTGTCATTCACCGAATGATTGTTTTTCGCGACCATCTGTCATACTCGTCACACACATTCTTCCACATGAACATTCTTCACACTCATACCACACATTTATGACAACCACTACCACAAATAAATGTAAATTTGAATGTAAATGGAAAATATATGGAATGAAATTTTTTCATATCTTGCTTTGATTTCAAAGCAAATGATTTTAAATATTCGTTGGTTTGCAGTTACTATATGTGGATATTAATTCTTTGTGACAAGAGAAATAAACTAATGAGATATACAGCAATTTTCATAAACGCAGACACAGGTAAACTTAATTATGTATAGTGAAATCTTTTAAATCGAAATATAGATGGTATACACTCACCCCTTAAATATTTAAAGTCATATTTCTTTTATGCACAAAAAAATCCTAATTTTGTGATAAAAGTTCTATATTTTTGATTCATTTTTTAATATAGAATCATCTCTTTCTCGTAAAATTAAGAATTAAAAAATGAAGAATTATATAGTAATTATATAGTAAATTATGTAGCACATAGTTACAATTATATGGTAAAATAAAGGATTATAAAATAATTCTTTATCGATACTCTAGAGAATTTTAATTTTCTATTTTCCTTTTTATTCTTATATTTTACTATACATCAGTAGGAATTTGAGAAGATTTGAGAATGTCATGAAAACTTCCTATAGCAATTTTCTAACAAATTAAATTTTTCTTTTTACTCAATGTAAGTAACATTATTATTACATTATATATTTCATATGAAACACTATTATATTCACTTGGAACACCAAACTATAGAGAATCCATTTCTTAAACCTTTAAATAAAAATCTTAACAATTATTTACAATAAAATTAAATTTCTTTTTATACTTCACACCTTTTAATTATTATTTTAATTAAATACCGCTCTTATTGTTATTTTATTTCGAGTTTGCAAAAGAATTTAGATATTTCAAACGATATATACAAACATTTATACATTTTTTACACAATTCATGCAAAATTTTTGCAACGAAGTTTAAATCATCGAATTATAAGTTGCATTACATAATTGTTAATTTATTACATTTTTCTCTTCAATAATTTTTACAAATCCTTCTTACAAACTTTTGTGCTCTAATTGTCGTTTCACGAGGTTTTTAATAACTTCAAAATTCCAACCAATTACTCATTTACATAGTAATATGGGTCAAGTATTACATTTTGAACGAGATACCAGTTGTCCTAATATTTATGAACAAGGGTTTATACTGCACAAAATTCATTTGTCGAGTGCAATAGATTTCATACGTGTCGTACGTGTATTCAGTGTATGAAATAAATTTTCAACTCAGTTGAATTCCATTGTACACCAATTGTCGAATGAGACATATTTTAGTAGCACCAATCACTTTGCAGGGTCTGCAGCAGCAATAGGCTGTCCTTGATGAATAATATACTTGTAGCTGGTTTCATAATTCATTTGACCTTCAATTCACTAATTCGCAGACCCAGTTTCTCGTGAAACGAAATATTTTACCTACCTCAGCTCGGGTTCTTAATATTATAATTTTTAAATTACAGCCTTCCACGTAAACACGTTAACATATAACACGTATAAGTAGTTAAAAATTGAATTGCCTTATCGCAAAAAGAATTATTGCTTACATAAAATTGCAACAAAAATCACTGCATAATTTTTCACAACATTGTTAGGCTATAGTCTTTAATACCAGAAGTTACATGTTTCTGAATATGGCTCCTATAGTATTTAGATTGATTATGAGTTATGGTAAAAGTTATGTCGTGACTGTGGGCTGTAACAGTATTTAGTTCACACACTTTCGCCAATCATTTTCTGAATTCCATTTATATGGTATTTTGAGGTTCTTGATACCATGGACTCGAGGAAGCTTTCTATAGCTTCCTGTAACTTTCCTTTCTGCAGGGTTCCACAGCTTCACTTTCTATAGGTCTTTGTAGCTTCTTGAGCGGGATGTACGGTAACATTATGATCTAGACTTCGATATATGTGTATGCATGTACCTAATTCTAAATCCCACTTTGCAATGATAGGATATTTCATGATAAAAATAAGCAAAATGTATTTACGTAGCTTTCAAGTTAGGTATTCATAATACTTGAATGTGAAGAAATCATAGAGGTGTATTTAACAAATGAAAATGAACATTATAATATTAATATATATAAAAAGGTTATAATGATATTAATAAATATTAACAAATTTAACAACGTTAATGAACATAACAGTAATTCATTTTACAATAATACTAATAAATATGAATGTAACAAATACTGTTGTAATGTTATTTCATGAAAATATAACAAATTTTAGAATAATATTAATAAATTTAAATATAATAAACATTAATATTAATAATTATTACGCTACTATGTTAAACATCCATATGGTAATAAAATTAGAGATGTCACTAACTGCGTATTATAATATTGAATATCCTATAAAAATATTAATTAATATGAATGTAACAAATACTATAATAGTATTACTGAATACAAATATAACAAATACTGTTATAATATTATTACATAAAAATATAACAAATTTTAGAGTAATATTAATAAATTTAAATACAATAAACATTAATATTGATAGTTATTATGCTACTACTTTAAACATCTATATGGTAGTCAAATGAGAGATATCACTAACTGCATAATATATTATTGAAATATAATAAACATTAATATTAATAATTATTGTGCTACTACTTTAAACATCCATATGGTAATCATATTAAAGATCTCACTAACTGCATATTATAATATTGAATATCCTACAAAAACTGCGAGAGATAAAGTAATGAATAAAATTTAATCAATGAAAAGAATAGAGGTAATATAACTTTCTCTGAAAATATAGCTTAATTAACAAAGAGATGACTTCTATAATTTCAGATATAAAATTCATTCCATTTCAAATGCATTAGAGTTAAAATGTATCACTGGTAACGAAAGTGTATTAATTAATTTTTAACCGGACTTGAAAAAAGACATTATGGAATACGTGAAAATAATCTGCAACAGCGTGACACGTTCACGTCCAGGCGCAGGTAAAAATCGACCAAGACACTCTCACCTGTCCATGAGATAACTTGACCTCACTACGCTTATATATTTATTTAAAATGGAGTTCACTTCCTGAAAAAGTTAGCCTTGTCTGTATGAAAATATTCCTTTTCGTCTTTTCACTCGGTCATCTTTGAAAGATGCTACTGTTGGATACAAATTTAATAGATGGGAAGGAAATACATATTTCGTGAAAGAATCAAGACGACTTTTAACGTAACGAATCAAGATGGCGACTGTGAGTGGTCCATTACGATCCATTGGCGTAGGTTATGAGAGACAAAAGGAACATTTTGTCATGAAAGATATATTTTTGAAGATGGCACACAATTTTATTCTTGGATGGATTTTTATTTACGTTAACTTAATAATTGTTATTTGTTGATTAATAACATAATTAATTTTTGACGAATATACTTATATCCATCGTCGAAGATTGGTGAAGGAATTATTTTTGCGTTGATTTTTTAACTCGTTCAATATTTTCAATATTTCTAGTGTATTGAAGAAAATAGGAGAAACTGTAGCTACGCCACTGCTTGCTCTTAAATACCGAAATAGCGAATTTAAACACATCACTTATGGTTTTTCGACACGTTTGCTGATGGATTGAAGTGGTTTTTTGAACATTTTATACATTGTTTTTAAAAATCAATAATTCCTCTTTCAATACCAGTACTGTTAGGTAAAATATTGAAAATATTGAGTTAGTAATTAAATTCTTAATAATTACTATTAAATTACTGACTTTCGTATCGTGAAGTCTGTGTGTTTGGGTCATTACAGTGACATTCTCGATAAATGTATATGAAGTTTTTAAGTATAGTTATGAAAATTGGAAAAACAAACTGCAAGGAAAGAAAGAAAATGTTTATTTTTGTGACAAATAAAGGTGTCAGAAATTATAACAGCAGATTTTGCCTTGAAATATCAAAAATGTAATAGCGTCAAAATGAATTTTCTCATTTTTCCAAACACAAACATTTTAATTTTTCGAAACTCTATTTCTTTTAACTTTCCTATAAAAATAGTTTAATATTACTAGAAAGTGAATATAGTACAAAATAAATAAAAAATACATTTTTCCTTGATTTTTTATTTAAACCAGTTTCATAATTACCGGCAAAAATCGAAGCCAAAGATATGTACACGAATGATAGGTGAAATATTTGCATATATTTCGCAATATATTATCTCGATTCAAGTGAGACTTTATAGCCTAGTTCCGTCCAGCCACCACTCCATTCTTTTTCCCCTAGAGGCAGTCGCTTGGCTTCACGACATTTCTAGTGGCACCTCTAGGCATCTTTCCCTCGCACCTAGATCCATACATAGGTGGAGAAAGACGTCTTCTTCGCGGGTTATAGACGGCACTTTCACCAGGCCTCTCTCTCGTCAACTCAATTTTCAACCCTCCTCTATCCTGAAATCTTTAAACTGAAGGCGTGATCTCCCCTCTTCGCCATTCAAGGGATCACGGTTTCTCTCTCTTCGACCCTGGTTGTAATTAATAGAAGCATGTCGAGAAAGTAAACCTTAACTTGAACTTCTTTCTGCAGAACCTTCGATGATATAAACATTCAAATAATATTAAAATAAAAATCGTTTCACAAATTACTAGATTTTGATATCAGTTGAAATTAAGTATCTGCTAGTATAATTAAATTAAAAAAAAATTCAAAGCATGGTACATCCCTTTTAAATATAATTTAATGTATATATAGCAATAATTTTATTTAAATTTCCTATATATTTCGTGTCATAGAAAATATTATATTTTTATTCATAATTTTCAAATTTTATATTATCTTTATATATTAATTAATTTTTATCTTATCTCTTTCGTGTAGATTACTTGATCCTTAATTCTATCTATATGTTAATTAATATAAATTTTTATATTATTTCTGCATATTGATTAATATGTTTTTAAATTGTTTATATATTAATTTTATTTTAAATACCTTTCGTATTAATAACAGTAGTATGTTTCTCACATGAACCAAAAAATGCTGCAAGCATCTAATGTTATTAATTTACACATCCTAGTACAACAGAAATTCAATAAAAGCTTCAAAAGTCCATAATCCGAACACCTGGAAGTACAGAGAGAAATTCACTTTCGCGTAGATAAATCTTTCAAACTTTCTCCAGTCTTCAGATACGAACTAAAAGGAGAAAGAAACCCTTATCCATCCAACAATTATCCATTAACAGCCGTGGAAAAATAAAATTCGCAATCCTCGAATTCACCACGTCAGGAGACCTCTGTTTGAACGCGTTATTGCTCCTGTCATATTTATCGGGCTTTTCGTAGCCAACGAAGTATAAGATTGAATTGCAAGTTCTCGGGTAACTACTTTAATTCGCCAGTAGCCTACGCCTGTGTCCCGGGATGGTTCCTTCGAATTTCTCGCGGCACAAAATTCCCCGATGCAATTGGAGGTCGCAGTCTTACCTTGGAGGTACGCGCGAATCCGAAAGCCCTTGGGGTGCTTATTAATTATTTCACCGTTCCTCTACCTACTCCCAATCATCCTGTCCCCTCTTGTACCAGCCGAAATTTATCCTTCTTCCACGATTTACCGATGCCCGCTCGCTTTACACTTGAGCACACCGGCCATATTTTATTCTTCCGTCCGTAATACTTATTTATCCCTGACCTATTTCGCTGCGCGGCGCATTGGAACAGCTAGCGCCACCAGCATCGATAATGTCCTTTCCCAAAGCCGTGTCGTGCATCGTGGCTGGCTTGTTAGAAAGGCGTCGTGGTTGACTTCAAAAACGTTCGTAAATTTAATGGACCGTATTATACTACCCACAATCCCGGTTGAACCATGAAATTCTCGACGTGAACGTAACATGGTTAAAAGTTGACGAGATTTGGCACTCGATACGCTCAACGTCCAAAATTCATACGCGTTTACGTATTGAGCTGCGATAAGTTTGTGTTTGCATGTACGGTATTTCTGCAAAGAATATTTTTTTTTCTTCTTTTTTATTTTATCACGTGCGTAAATTGTTTTTTTGTAAAACATTTATGGGAAATTTGAGGATAGAGTGCTTTTGAAATTTCCTTTTGTATTTTTTATGGATTGTTCCCTTCTTTTAAAAGAGCTAGTCTATTTTGTGAATATGTGAATAACTTTATGAAATATTGTTGAAAATTTTTAGGCTGATTACTTTCGGAATTTTTTCTTTGAATTGTTGTTAATGAAGGTGAATTTTGTTTAGATCCGAGTGTATTGATAATTAGAAAATTTAATATCGATGTTTTTGTTTAAGTCTTAATTTGTTTTTGATCTTATAACGATATGAACCCAAGAGGAAAATTTTATAATTATAGTAGAAATAGTTATATATATTAATATTATTAATGAGGATGATTTTCTTATCAAATTTTTAAATTTTGTGTCTGAATATTTAAAAATATAATTCTTGAATGTTTATTTATTATTTTATGCTTTCTACGTGTACTGAATATTTTAAACATCAATTAATTTACTAACAGGTGTACCCTATTTTCATTCAAATATCTCTAATTGTAAAATTCAATTACATTATGTGGGTAATAGTGTTGCAATAAGAAAATTATTAGAGTGCTATAGAATTAAAATAATAAATATAAGATAACAAAATATAAGAAATGAATAATAATAAAAATAATTATACAGGTTATTCATAAAAATGAAGTTTATAACTAATACTATTTTCTATCGAATTTAGCGTGTACCAGAACTCTTCTTACGTAATAAGGTTTAACGTGAAGTCTTTTCACCGAACGATTCTCAGGCTCGTGGGTTAGTCGAACGGTCGATAGGTTAGAACTCGTAAGAGCTTTCAGGCCTATGTGGTACCGGAACACTTAGACGACGGACGAACTTCTATTTCCGCTCCCTCTGTATCGAATCTACCGCACCATCATTGGTAAACTCCAAGAATGAAACGAATAATACTGCTAAAACCTAAAATTATTTGAATAATTTGACATATACTATTAACATTAATTTATTGTATCGTAATATTTTTACTCGAATGTATTTATAATTATTATTTAAAATTATATAGTACGAAATTTTCAAAATTCAATTGTAGTATGTATTATTCAGATATGTTTCGTTATTTTTGATAATATCGAATTAAATACTTTTCTGTTGTTCATTCAAATAATTTATTGAAATAAAATTATTCGAATAATTTGACGTATACTATTAACATTAATTTATTGAATCGCAATATTTTTACCGGAATGTACTTATAATTATTGTATAATACAAAATTATCATATAGTAAAAATTTTGAAAATTCAATTGTAATATTTATTATTCAGGTATGTTTCGTTATTTTTGATAGTATCGAATTAAATACTTTTCTGTTGTATATCCAAATAATTTATTGAAATAAAATTATTCCGACAATTTGACACATACTATAATATTAACGTTAATTTATTGAATCGTAATATTTTTACTCGAATGTATTTATAATTATTATATAAAATTATATAGTACGAAATTTTACAGATTCAATTACAATTTTTATTACTCAGGTATATTTCGAAGCTTTTAATAATATCGAATTAAATACTTTTCTATTTTTTATTCACTAAGAACTGGGACATAATGAAATTCCTTTAGCAACTTTATACGAAAAACAACTCAAACACTTTTACTCGAAAATATTTATCATTATTGTATAAAATTATCATATAGTAAAAAATGTTTAAAATTCAATTGTAATATTTATTATACAGATATATTTCGTAATTTTTTATAATATCGAATTAAATACTTTTCTGCTTTTTATTCTCTAATAACTGAGACATAATGAAATCCCTCCTTTAGCAACTTTATATGAAAAATTGCTCAACCAAACTTGACAACTGTCCTATTTTATTTATCATGTATTTAAATAAGAAGCTGCATCTTTCGTATACAGTCATAAAACTGGGTATACTAATTTTTTATTAAAAAGTAAAACCATTTAAATGTTAGAGAATTGTTCTACATAGTACATATTTACTGACTTATTTCATTTTTGAATAATCGAGAAACTTAGTGCAATAATTTCTCACTGAAACGTCAGTGCATCCCAATATCAGAGAATTATCATATACGGTGCATTTTTCGCAAGCACTATTATTTGTTTTATTTGCATATAGTCAAGAAGTTTGGTATCGTTGCATCTATAAAACCTGTAAATAGTCCATGATCCCAACATAGACGTGACTCCGAGCAAGGGGTCGCACAGGGATCAGTTCGCTGTACAGACTTTGGCCGTAGGGAATGGTACCAGAGTCCGCATGGTACATAGTTTTCATCCTCGAAGGGTTAATAAATCACATAACATGGCAAAGTAATAGACTTCGACTTGATTCGTGACAAAATTTTTACACGAGCTTCTCTGTCCTGCGTGCATCCAGCAAACAATGACAATATGGCTGAGTCTAACTTCGTCACAGTCGAAGGATTAAGCTAGATGAAACGCACTCTGAATTTTTCATTTCAAATGTAATGAAGATATGTTAACAACATTACAACTTTTCTTCTGTGAACATATACATGCACATATATGAATGTGAGATAATAATATATAGTTAGTACAATGTAACACAATGAAATAAGGGGAATTATTACGAGTACGTTTCTGGTACATTTGGTCCTTAAAATGTGACTGTTGTATATTCCAACTTAACCCTCTATGGACCGAATATGTATTTTTCTTCACTATAAGAATTGTATGTAACATACAATCAACAAATATCAACCAATAAATTCAGCAGTTTTGACAATTTTATTATAACGAATTCATATTGAAGGATTGAATTAACAACGGTTGTACTATCGTGCCAAGATAATGCGCAATAGATAGACAAGATAATTTTCCACACCATCTTGTGGAGAAAAGGTCATAGGGGGCCATAGAGGACCTAACCTATCATGATCGAATAACCGGTAAATGAAAAAGAATTAGAATTTTTAAAAATGGAACCACGGGAGGTATTGTAAAAATAATTATAAATATATCGAAAGAAAAATCGCGAACTGGAGTGATCAAGACGATAACGTTGAATGCAGTATTTAATAAAATACCCATACATTAGCATGTAACTTGAAAGTTACACGGGCCCATAGAGGGTTAATTAGTTTTTATTTGTATGATATTAAATATTATACTTAATTAATGATATTAAACCCTTTATTGCCTTTTATAATCAAGAGGAATTCATTTTAATAGTTGTTTTGATCTAATTTGTACATTTCATGTCAACGAGGTGTTATTACTAGAACTACCAAGCTAATTAATAATATAAAATTAATATTAACATTTATTCGGATAGAAACTTGATTTTATATACTTATATGTTATCATATTACTTGAATTATTGTTGCTTGTATATATGGTATTCAGCTACATACATATTATAGTAAACAGTAGACTTAATGGACCTAGTATTGAAAAACCATCAGATGGTACACAAAAATTCAATGCAATAATTTTATTGGATTATTTGTGGAAATTTGATTACTATTTGTTTCATTGTAATCTCAATTACAATTTTTATACCTAATTACGATATTTAATCTAATTTCAATTCTAATATTCCTCTTATTTTATATTGGACTTTAAAAAATTGAATTTAATTGAAATTATAATTGAATATTACATAATATGCAGTATTCCTCTATGATTAAATATTATTTATATTAAAAGGAGGTTACTGAAATTGCAATATGAAGAAATTTTGATAATGGTGGAACATTTTTTGTTTGAATCTTACACTTGTACTTCCACCAATACTTATGTAATAAAAGTCCAAACACAACGCATATTTAGACTATCAAAGAATGAAAAATTATGAGTACTTTACGAATGTAGAAAATATTTATACAGAGACTTATTTGCATTGATACTTCTAGAACAGTAACTAAAATTCTTCAATAAATGATTCCTTAAATATTTACCTAACATAATAGTTATTTAAATACCTTTATTGGTAAACGTTAACTAACACAAGATGGTAACGTATCAAAGTACGAATCACAAAATCTAACGAGGAACATGTCTTACCGAAATATGTGATCAATACACAAATATTAACTTTTTCTATCTACTATAATTCACGAGTCTTCGCATTGAAAAAGTTCCAGGGCTCAAAAAACGAGATATATATCCCGAAAACAAATATGTTTGAGTCCAATATTTCCTGATCAATTCCCTGTCAGCAATATTGATCCTGTTGTCCCCAATTTATAACACGACATACAATAATACAATAGAACCTCGATTAATCGGCTTGCGATTATCCGTGATCATGGCGATCGAAGTATTGGTTACCGTGGGTCTTAAATTCAGTAACAACGCACATATGATCGTATCCTACCCTCTCCTTTTTCCCGCAAAACCTCTCTTTTGTCGGTTCGTTATTTCCTAACGCGGTAGTTAGTATTACTGTTAACAACGGAACGTTTAAAATGTAACAATGGGTCGTGAAAGGGGAAAAATGGCACTTTCAATGGAAACCGAGGTCGAAGCGTTACGAAGAATGGACTGAAGTGAATTATAGAAATCAATTCTCCGTTGGTTTCAGAGGAACCTATCGTCGAAGATTGGAAGGCAGGTGGGCATAGACAATTATTCAATAAAAATAACTCTTCCCGGTAGGAGTTCGAACACAATCGAAAACGCCTGCTAATGGAGACATTGAAAGGGCATTCCTCTGTGGTTTTCGATCAAAGAGATTATTAGTCGCTCCGTTTTACGAGCAATTGCTTTGCCCTGCTACTAGGCAGCAATTTCATAATTTAATATAATTTTGATGAGAAATTTACTGTAAGTTGATGGTGACTTTATAATTTTACACGCTGATGTAACGAGAGTGAAAGAGGTTAAGGTTAAAACAAGTTTCTGACGTGAACAAAGTGAAATTCTATTTTAAATTGTTTTCACGAGAAATATTAGTTTCTGCGTTGGACAAGGTTTCAAATTATACGAAAAATAGTAAATATTATACATTATATCACATTGTTGACTAGAAACGTCAAAAATCGTTCTTCATTTTTGACATGTTGAGAATCAAACATGATTTGCAGTATATCATAATAAAACTCATTATTAACATCATAATTCTTTATAAAATTTTCAGTAATTTTCTATGAAAATTGCAGAAATATTTTATTATTACATTTCTAAAGTATTCATACATTTATTGTTTCAAATAACGTGTGGGACACAAGAGCATATATTTACTCTTGCACTATACTGATTTTACTATATTAAATAGAGAAGGTTATGAAAAAAATAAAATACATGAAAAAAAATAATTCGCAAATCTGAAAATTGTAGTTAGCAAAAACACTCTGTGACATAAATATATACAACAATACTGTTTAGTTAATTGGTACAATATGTGGTCATTAGGTTGACATTAGGTTTAATTCATTCAAAATATGAAAGAAATAAAAAATAAATAAGGAACTTCTATTAAAATTTATTACATTATTGAATAATGCATTGTAGAAATTTTTAAATTCCAACAAATGAAAATTTATGTTTCAACAAAATTGAGACATTATATGTACCATTAAATTCCACATTCATTGTTTGGATTTTATTATTTAGACATAGCGTAGACCTAGAAAGCTAAGGGTCATACTCCATCTTAAGTCAGGTGACTAGGCTACTCGCGCGCCATCTGAGTCTAACTGACAAGGTACAGTGAAGCATGAGCAGACAATTCCATCCATAAATCGGAACTTCGGAACACCAGTAATCCAATCGACAATTACCAGGAAAGTGAAACCTGCCTATAATATTTCTACGAATAGAGTATATCGAAGCGACGCTAATATTTTTGTATCAAAGTTTGTAACAGACTGTACCCAAAGGGAATTAAACAGGTCTGAAGTAGTAACGGTCGGACAGAGGTTTCTCGAATCTTTGCCGAGCCCCAACTTCGAACTTGTACTTTAAGGGTTTATTTGAACCTGGCGCTGTCGTGCTTCAAGCGAGCATTAAAGTCGGTGCAAAGAATAAACCAGTAACACTCACTTTTAAACCGATGAATCGAGATGTCCCCGAGGCAATGAAAAGGTGCTGTAAACGATACTTGCAGCTGCATCTTCTCTCGCAATAATCACCTTATTGTCGCGTTGATATCCTTTAAAATCAGAGGTGTAAATTGTATTCGAATTTTAAGGTTGAAAGGAAAATTCGTGAACAGATTATTATCAAATCCAGGTTTAATTTTTGGAAATGCAGAATTGCTGGTGCGGAATATTTAGTCACAGATGACATCATAATTGATCCAGAACGTGGAAGGATGCAAAGAAGTGGATGAGCACAACGTACAGCAATGGCTATCTGAAAGTGACGTGCAGGTCACTCATGCAGATATAGTCGCTGCTGTTCGAAATGAATCAGCTGATGGAACTGCTGCAAACGAAAAACTTAGTGTCGATACAACGATGCTCCAATTTTGTATCGTATACTTTAATCTTTGAAAAAATGTAACGATATACCAAAGGAAAAGAAAATAAAAATAAAAATAAAGAAGAAAAGGGAATGAAAATTTGTTAATAACAAAATGTTGGAATAGCAGAGCATTTGCAAGTAAAAGCTTCTAAAATTAAACACCTACTTTTGGAAGGTTATAGATAGAAAATATACTATAAAAAGGAATGGTGTTTTTTATTATTATCTATTGTACAGAAAATAATTATATTAGATTCCTTTGTTTACAGTGTAACGATATACCAAAGAAAAAAATTAAAAAATAAAGAAGAAAAGGAAAAGAAAATTTGTTAATAATAAAATGTTGGAATAGCAGAACATTTGCAAATAAAAATTTCTAAAATTAAACACGAACTTTTGGAAGGTGATAGATAGAAAATATACAATAGAAAGGAATGGTGTGTTTTATTATTATCTATTACACCGGTATACTAAAGAAAAAAAGATAAAAATAAAACTAAAAAAGAAAAGAAAAAGAAAATTTATTAATAATAAAATGTTGGAATAGCAGAACATTTGCAAATAAAAATTTCTAAAATTATACGCGTACATTTAAAAGGTGATGGATAGAAAATATACTATAAAAAGGAATGGTGTTTTTTATTATTATCTATTGTACAAGAAAATAATTATATTAGATGATTTTGTTTACAGTATAACGATATACCAAAGAAAAGAATAAAAAAATAGAAAAGAAAAGGAAAAGAAAATTTATTAATAATAAAATGTTGGAATAGCAGAACATTTGCAAGTAAAATCTTCTAAAATTAAACACGAGCTTTTGGAAGGTTATAGATAGAAAATATACTATAAAAAGGAATGGTATGTTTTATTATTATCTATTGTACAAAAAAATAAAATTATATTAGATTTCTTTGTTTATTAAAAATTGACACTGACAGAAATAATGTGTTTCAGTTTCTTTCGCTTTTCTTCTTGTGTCTTGTCTTCTCGATTGTCTCGATTAAATCTTGATTAGGTATATCCACGTGTCCAGATCTTATTACTTAATAGGTTAATTAAAATCGCTTTTCAAAGGGATTTCTAAAATTTTTCGTTACTATAAATTGCCGTAAGATATTTCGAGTGTTCTGTCGCTTTTACACGTGATCTAAGACCAACTCAGTAGATCAATATATAAGTTTTAGCTATAGTATATTTTGTAAACATCAGGTCTTGCAGTACATAACTGGTCAAGCATGATATATTAACGTGAATATTAGTAATATAACAACGTTTACATTTCGAAAGTTAAGTAACATTTACCATAAAATTTTTGCATTGATATTTGACAAGCCTTCATTAAAAAAATGCTAAAAATAATTTAATTGAAATAAAAAAATTGGGATGGAATAAAAATAGGTGAAACGAAATCACATTAAAAATATATTTATCATTGGACTTAATGGTAATATGATCCCCCTACCCTCGCCCCCTCCAATTTTGAAAAATTATATTCAAAACTAGAAACATAAAAATATAAAAAACATTCAATATCTTCGATGATCAACAAAATTAATTGAATCAGATACATAAATTTTAATATCGTCGACAAAGTGACAAAATTTACATTTGCAAAATTAAATTACATTTTCCATTAAATTTTCGCAATGATAATAATTTACACATTTTCATTAAAAACAGCATGTAATGTAATTAATAGAATCGTACGCAAAATGAAAATCAATGAAATCACATTGAAGATGCATTTTCCATTCAACGTGAAACCAAAACAATCTTCTCCACCCCTTTCGAAAAATAAATTACGATCTCGAACAACGTTTCTCTCTTATTGTTTATCGTATAAAGTCGCCTGAACTACCGCGTGAGTTATTAGCCACTACTGGTCAAATTTAGAGTCTGTTGTACAGTTAATTAATAGAAACCTACATAAAATAAAAATCAACGCAAAACAAAAATCACATTGAAGATACATTTCCCATTCAACGTAAAACCAAAATCATCCTTCCCACTCCTTTCGAAAAATAAAAAACAATCTCGAACAACGTTTCTCTCATTGTTTATCTTATTAACTTTATATCGTATAAAGTCGTATGAACTACTTCTTGAGTTATTAGCGACTATGGGTCAAATTTAGAGTCTGTTGTACAGTTGAGTACAATTCCGAGTTGTTTCAGTCTCCATCAGTACGTCTCGTAGAGAAGATTTTGTTCTATATCGTTGTCTTTCTCCAACCTCTGTTCCGCAGTGTATGACAGCACGACGAGCAACGTTACCACATGCTCTAACGAATCAAGTGAACCGGATACTAGAGCTCGTTACAACCACGCATATAAGATGTAAATAAACCAGCTTTTGAATGGTATTTGTTACAAGCGGGCATGATTTGCATAAGTTCCAACGGCGTCTTACGCGACGTCAGCAAAGGAATTAAATTGGAAGTTTCATTAAGGATACTTGCCGTATAAACAAGCAAAACCGGAAAGATATATCAAGCAGAGTTCTCTGGTTCCCATCTGCCACCCGTAACCCACACCCCAGGCCCATTCCTCAATCGCGCGATGCAGAACTTTCCGAGCGCCTCCTTTCGTTTCTTCCCTGCTGCTGGAATTCCAAGTTCGTCGAAGAGCACTCGAGTGCGCGGTCGGGAAACGCTGCGCGGTATATAGACGGCGAACTTAAACGGGAACGTTTGACCGAGCGTGAGCGGCGCCGGTGGCGGCGCTGCGATCGCCGCGATCGCCGCGGGACGTTAATCCTTTCGCAACCGTCTCGTTTAATGGAACGTTTTTCTGGCATCGGGGCCCGGCGTAACAATAGCGTACGGCCGGCGTAATCAATCATTTTTTGGACCGTGACACGGCCATTTTCCCCGCCGCTATCAATCGTGACGGATTCGACGCGGTATGTACGTGACCGACCGATTCGCGGAGCTAATCGAATTTATTTTACACTCTGTTTGAAAACGCCGGAACGGAGACTGAGCCGGGTGGGCGGTTCGCGACCGTGCAGACGGTATTGTCCCAATTGCACGTATCGAGTCCCAGATCGCGAATATCGACCGTGAACGGGGTCGAGCGTCGCCGAACGGCCTGCATCGTAGTCGGACTGGTGATACGGTCCGTTTGCCGCATCAGAAGCAAATTATAACGAATGAACGGCCACGAGTGGCTTCCACGTCAGGGGTTCCCGGTTTAAGGTTCACGATTAATACGGCTCGATTGCGATCGACCAATTGCATTATGCCTCGCGGTAGCTCTCGCGAACACGCGAAGCAGGCTTAATGACGCTCAGCGTTCCGTGATCCGACCGTTCCCTGTTCTGCTACCTCAGTCCTTGCTGTCTCTTTTGCCTGGCTACCATCAGCGTGTCTCTCGCTCTTCCTTACCGCCATCGTCCTTCCATTCCGTCCGAATTATTGGCATTATACTTTGCTCGGCCAACTTGCGTGCTTTTTCACCCGTGCCTGCCGGGCAAATCTGGTTCCGGCGGTGCATTCACCGTTCTGACGAGTTACAATGAAACATCGAGTTTGCGCTGGGGCCGGTTCGCTCTCTCAAACGTGGAAAGCAAACTGAATTTCGCGCGACTAATGGCATTGGATTTTGGACCAACGATTCACGCGATTCCCCGAGACGGCAAGGTGCTCGTGTTCCTCAGCTCCCATCCTCGCTGGCCACACCGACGAATCTGCTTCCTCGGTATTCCCGTTTTCTTGCACCTGGTCAGGAGCGTGGTAGTTTTTGTTCATCCATGTGCCTGGTTTACGTTTCCAAGTTGCTTCGTACAATTTATTTCAACCACGCGGCCCATCAATTCCTCCGGGGAGAATAAACGCTGAAATTTGCAGAACTTTCCTGAGCGATCGGAAGCGGTGGGAAGAGAGCGCGGCGGTGTGGGTGCAGGGACAAAGAGGGTAACAGTGAGCTGGGTGGATCTTCAATTTCGTTCGTCGATGTATCCGGCGTTTTCAAGAATTCGCAGTATCACGAACGCCAGAAGGAGGATGGTTCGCTTCTTTGAGACCGGCTCTCCTCCCTTCTACTATTTCTTATGATTATACGACCTAACGCAGCGAAGTACGCGCGAAGATACGAGTCGTTTGCGGACGAACGAACATCGGAAACGATGAGCCGGCGCGGTGGTGGGGGGCGATGGGTGGGGCGTAGCGGCCCGCGTGGTGGGGGAACACGTTGTTTTTCAACGACGTATTATCACGTTCGCGAGCGCCGGAACAAGGGAACACTTTTTATTAAGACGGTACACGTACGCGTTTATGTATTTCGCGAGTTCGTAACTTGGCTTTGTAACGTATAGCCTGCAAACATGGACGCTTCGACTTTGTAATTTAACATGGGGAAATTTGCAAAGCAAATTCGTTCTGCTTTTTTCGCTAGTAATATAATATAACAGAAATTTAATACCACGTGCTTTTAGCGAATAAAATTTCAGGGTAATTAACTTTTTGATGGGAATTTTCATTTTAAGATTTTAAATATACCTTTCCCCGTTCAGATGAAATTATACGTAATCTTAAAGTTAAAAGGAGGAAAAAGAGAAAGTGACTTTCAGTTGCTTCTGTTGTTCCGTCCCGGAGAGCGTGTTTATAACATGATTTTTATTCCAAGGCTTACACTTTTAACAGACCTAAGATATATTTTATATCGCGACTGCAATTCCGGAGGATAGATGTGCCTCACCGCCGTTTTAGCAGATTAAGTTGTAAAGGTAAAGGCAAAAGTTTAGGAATTTTTACAAGTACCAGACTCAACGGATGGGACTCACGTGTGACAGACCCAACAAGGGACGGACGGACACCACTTATAAATCGCGTCATTGATCATCAAAAATCGGCTCCTTGACAGTTTCCTACTCCTTAGCCAAAGGTCCTTCCGTCACACCCTCTGTCCAATTAAAACTCCTTACTTTTCCACCACCAACGTTTATTTTGCCCAATCAGAACTAAACTGGAGAAAACACCGGACAGGACACGACGAGACACGACATAGATCAAATTCGAGAAATCAGTTCGTCTTCGACACCGATCCTTGAAACATCTTACTTACACGTATAAACGCGTGTTCGAAACGGTACTCCGTTCAACGTCTCCATTATAACTATTCTATACTTTTCTATAAATAAACGCTCTCTTTTATCAACGCACACTTCGGGATCCTTATTATTACAACTAGTCACGCAATATTAATTTGGCGCGTAATAAGCGTTCTATGACATCGAAGGGATTCGATAAACAGGACGCTACATCTGGCTGCAATAAAGGTGAATCAAACGATCGACTCGGTGAACTCTCTAGTGTTTTGTTTTCTTACTTATTCTCGTCGTTAGGCATTCGTCCTTGATCACTCGATTTGGTAACCAATTTGGTTTGATATTCGAACTACTCGTCGATCAATTCGGCTTGATATTCGGAGAGCTACTCGTCAGTCGTAAATTTCTATGGCCAAAAATTGAGCAAATAACCCTTTAGACTCGACAGGTAGCTCTTTCGAGAAATTAAATGAATGGCTTTGAAAATCTGATATCGATTAGAAAAATGGGGTCAAAATCCATCATAAACAATTTTCGGAATGGCTACATGTAACATTTTGGTATTTGTTTCCCTTTTTAGAATTGTTGAAAATGTTTGCAAATAAATTGAATGGAATCGAGATACAAAATTGGTTTTCTCTCCGATGAATTGTGTGAAACCTTTTTTTATTACATTTATTAGATTGTATTATGTACTTATATATATGTGCATCTAATTTTGTAATTATTAATAATCTAATTGTAGATTTTACTAGACTAAATTGAGAAATTAAAATTGTTTCAGTGACTGATAAAATATTATTCCAATCTGTGTATGCTGTATAAACGTACATATAAAACTTACAATTGAATTGTGAGGATTTCCGCGCGCCATCTTATATTACAGTTTCGTAACATAATTATAAATAATTGTGAATAAATAAATACCAGTGAAATAAATTAAATTCGACCAAAATAATCCTGCAAATGTACGCCAAAACTGAACAGTTAACAACTGTGAATCTTAGAATAATTCTGGATAGAAATGAATACCTATATCTTTCACGCTTTTTAACATTTAACAAGTTAATATATCTATATAATAATATTTAAATATTGACAACAATTCTAAATCAACTATTTTTAGACTCAAAGATTGATTCCATCTTGAAAAATATTTTTAACAATTAATAAATTAATATATTTAAATA
>NW_016912063.1:115098-149945 GCF_001483705.2 Eufriesea mexicana
TAAATAAACACTCTCTTTTGACCACGCACATTCTGGATCCTTATTATCACAACTAGTCACGCAATATTAATTTGGCGGGTGATAAGCGTTCTTGGAAATCGAAGAGATTCGATACCGTAGGACGCTAGAATATCTATAGAACAACGAGGAGGTACTATAATTTTGCAACTATTATTTTTCACAAACGAATTGCTCATCTGGTAACTTCCTTTATCAGTAATGCCTTCCTTTGACACAACAAATTTGAATGTCAAGTGCATCAAACTATGAAAATCGGAAATCGATACTAAATTAAAAATAACGTAATAAAACAGGGGTTATTGAAATAACCAGCGCTATAAATAAATTTCTGCACGATCTCTTCTCATATGCTTATAAAATAGTACCGTCAACTATTTACAAGAAGAGATCCTAATCGCAATATTTCCACACCAAGAATGATCTTCTCATACGAAGATTCAATTGCACCAATATTTCCACAATTTCGCTCCCTCGATCGTTTCCATTTCCCCATACCTATCGGCATCTAACAATTCCCCAGATAATTCACTAGCAGGGTTAGTTCATATTTTGAGATCTACCGATTAGTTATTGCCAAGTAGTATCGTAAACATGCACGACCACGCCGGGTCACGCATTATAAGCGAACACGTTTGGATATACGTTGAACATTCCATATTCAGAAAGCCGGCCACATAGATGGTCGATCTCGATTTATGGCCGGTTCGAGCATTCGTGGAACATCGGATTTATCGTGGCTTACACTCGGACCTCGCGCTTACCTACAGCCCAGCCGATACATCTTTGATCTGCTCGCGAGAATATTTATGAAAACGTTAGTCGACCACGTTGCACCGGATACTTGGACTGTCCGACAGACAATTAAGGAAACCAACCTAATTAACCACCTTGGACCCGTGTTCCTTCCACCCTACGATCGGGGGGTGTTGCTTTGGCTAGAGAATATTCATCGATTCTCAGACCTCGCAAAGGGATATCTCTGTAACTCGACAATACGGGTTGGGGGTGGTCCTCCCCCACCATCGTTTCATGTCGTGCTTGTCACAAGTATCCTCTGTGGTGGTGTGTAGCTAGAAGGGTCGGTAGGAAAAGAAGGGATGCGTTTCGTCTCGGGCCTGCTAACGGACTCATCAGTAAGGCCACTCCAATTCCAATTTTTCCAATTTAACATACGTTTAATGCGCCAAAACTAGATACTATAATATACACATAAAAGAACAAAAGCGTACAAAGGGTTACAAATGAAAATTTAGACTTCGAGATCGATGGCTCCAGCGTGAAGCACTCGCGATCTAGAATCAAACTTTATCTACCGCGCTTATTGCCACAGGATAACATAAATTTAAGAACTATCTTATATTAGTATGCGGGTTAGCCTATGTATAGAAAAGGCAGGAAAACTATATAGCTTTTGGCTTTAAGTGGATATAAGGATGGATAAATAAATATAGATAAATAAAATAAATAAATAGATAGATAAATCAAATAAATAATTAAATAAATAGGAGGAAAGGGGGTGAGGGAAGAGGAGGTAGATGGGGTATATATGTTTTTCTATTTATTTTCAAATTATATCTTTCTTTTCAACATACGTTTATTAAAACCTCTGGGTATTTACATAACAAATAACAAATACAATAAATATCCTTAAACGTATAAATAGGAATAGTGGTTAATCTAGGTTTATAAGACTAAAGACTCTGAGGCAGAGTACGCGTAGTTTACAGGTGATTTACAGGTAGTTGCATTTATTGCTATATGTGGACGTGGTAAGTAGAGAGCCCTTAATCTATGATGTATAAAAATATAGAAAAGGGCAGTGAAAACTATATTTATCTGTCGTTGGGGTAAGGGAGGAGAGGGGGGCGGTTATTACGAATGGTATTTTTATATACATGTGGTTTACTTCAAAATTAGTTTTACTCTTGGCTATAAGTGAGACCGATGATAAACATAATATATAATAATGTAACATCCAAATTATATTATAGTAATTATGAGGAATCTGAAAAATTACTCCTATATAGGAACTGGGGGTTTTCCGAGGACTTTCTCGCAAGTCCTCGAAGTTGGAATCCATCTAGTGTGAGAATGATGGTCGCTACAGAGTATTCGCGTGTAATCCATCGTCTTCAAAGTGCAGGCTAAAAATTCGCCATCTTCCTGGACGGTTTTACCCTACGTTGTAGTATCCGACTCGGGGTCACCAGAAATCCCTGAAAATTCGACGTTCTTGGTGAAAGAAGGCGACGGTCGCGGCCGAGAGGAAGGACAACGACCCTTGCTTGGCCTCATCTGTGGGGAAATTGCGCGAACGATAAATCTCGTCGTCGATTGCGAGGGTCGGCCAGGGGTAGGTAGCGGCGGAGGCGCGAGGGAGGGAAGGATCGGGCAAATGTAACGCGTGTTCAGTAGCCCCGTACAAGGAACGTAATGAGAAATTTTGTTCCGCAACAGGAAACTGGAGATCCGTGAATGTACTTATTACGAAAAGTAGGGGCGGAAGAGGCGGAGAGAGAAGGGTCGCGTGACACGCTAACCTCGCGTTATTTTCAGTGCCGGCATGGGGAAGAAAAAGGAAGGGTAGTCGCCGGCCGGGGTGTGTGTTTATATTTGCTGGTCGCGTGATGAGTGACTTTGTGGCCCCGTATTTTCTCATGTGCGCTTGCCGCTGGATCAGGAGGTATACATGTATCCGTGGCGGTTAAGCTATATCTCGGTCAGTTTCGCGAAACTTCGAACTGGTCTGGGATGGGGAGAGAGGGAGAAAGACAGGGTGCAGAACGAGATCTAGCATGATTTACGCGGACGATTACGAGGGAAAATGTTGAAAACCGATGTACATCAAAGGGAAGATCAATGGACGAAATTATGGGGCCACCGGGCCAACCAGCGGGACTACCACCCTCCCTTGGATATTTCAATAACTCGGAATCCAATATCCCAACTACGAAGAAACGAAGAAAAGAGCCTCGAAACGGACTTATTCGGATTCTTCACCGGGGAATAATCAGCGAAGAATTTCCACGTTTCCTGGCCGGACTGCTCGTCCTTCGTGATTATTTCTTTTAAATATTTCAATCTTTCGGAATTCGATATTCCAATTACGGAACCTATCCAGCTTTTTTCTCCTCCCTTTCGTTCCTTCTTCTCTTTTTCTTCTTGTTCTTTTCCCCTTTTCGTCTCTCTTCTATAGGGTACTTTGTACAGAAGTGGAAAAAGAGGAGTAATTTAGCTTCTTTATAGAGAAGGAATGTTCATACGTGGTAGGTCCGTGGTCTGTAAGGTATCCGTTGGTAATTGTGGAAGAAGCTTGACGCATTCGTAACAAATGGTTGCCTCGATCAGCTTCAATGGTTTGAAATTAATAGATAGGTCTCTTCTGTTGCGATATTTTATTTCTTGGCTTCCTTTTGATAGTCCGTGATATATACCTCGAGATTTAATTCGAAGACCGAAGAATTGGATGGAATCGTGACTGAGACAAATATATTCATGCCTTTTCAAGTGCGCCGTTGTATTTTGTTTCCGATGAAACCGTAAAAGAGCGTTCCTGAATGAAATTCGATTAATTATGAGTAATGCAAATTTTTGGAAATAAAAGACGTTTGTGTGAATTATTTCTGGAATATTACAGTATCGTAATTCCGTGTAATAATATTTAAATAACATATACCGTACTAAATAATGTATACTAATTTAAAATTATGTATATAATTGAAATTGTGCAAAATAATGTGTACTATATTTAAATAATGTAATATTATTTACTTTTGAACGATTCCATATTCTTTCATCTTCTTTACTTCTTTATCTTCGACAGTGAGTATTTTGTTTTAGGGTAACGTATTCATAACACTAGGTATGAAGGATAAATTTTTCACAAGTAGTTTATTGTAATATTCTAGAATTTATGACAAATAGTTAATGGTCCTTTCGAATTTAATAGACTTCAACTTCCACATCTGCTATTACCAGGATTGATTTTGCTGGACGTTCCACTTCGACCTAGTCTGACTATAAAGGGTTAGTACTACTTCCATTAAACTTCAAACTGCTGAAAGTTTCGAATATCCAACATGTTTCCAATAACACCCATGGTTTTTATAGTTTTTTAAAACATCGAATGTGACATCGAATTCGGACATAGACATTTATATGCAGTTTACCAATAATTTTCTCCTTTTGTTTCACGTGTATTACGTATTGTTCGGTATTTTCGCAGGGAATAATGGTTTTACGCTTTAAACGATAAAAATGAAAACGTGCAATCATTTAGACCTATGTACGGTATATTGAAATATATTTAATTCGTGTAACAGAAATTTTTAATTATTTAAAGTAGAATATTAATGATAATTATTCTTGATAACTAAGGAAATTAACATATTAATATTTAATAACATAACACAGCAGAAACTTCAAATTGTCATTCGAAACGTGTTGGCAATCAAAACTATTCGTAGTAATTAACATAATTGAATCACTTATAGTTATTGACGTAATATAACAAAAATTTGAAAGAAAATAATTATTCATAATTATTAGTATAACGTAATAAATATTCTAAATTTTTATTCGAATAACAGTATTATTTATAACTTTTTGCAATAGTTAATAGAATTTTTATACTAATCACTATCGATATATTATATCGCTCAAAAAATAATACTAATCATTTATTACTTAGACTATTTATAATAATTAATATAATTAATACTTTGACATATTAAGGATTAATAATATAACGTAATAAAAATTTATCTCGTATAAAAAATAGCATTAATTATAATTATTCACAATTGTTAACATAATTAGGATATTAACAAATAATTAACACAATATAACAAACATTTCAAATTGCTACTCAAGAGAAAGCGTTAATCGGAGCTGTTTTTAATACTTGATTCATAACAATCCTCTTTTATTTATTAGAATATTTATTATCGACGTTATTTTATTGTTGCAAACCGCAATTGCTACTGCTGGAAAGAAATGATCCAATTATTCCCAACTATCTATTCAATCAGATTAACAGAAATAACTGAACCTAGCTCCGTAAACCAATCCTCCTAAAACGAATGATAATCCCCATCCCAATATCAACTTCCAACACCAATAACAACTGCCAAACCCATTATTTTAATACCAATATCCACAACCCGAGGCAAGATCCTACCCTTGCTCGAACCCCGAAAGCCAAAAACACATTTCGAACAGTCCCACATAGTCTAATAACCAACCACCCCATTTCCTCACGACCTCTAATTCCTTCTAACTCTCCACCATATGTGGCCAAACTTTTCTCCGTTGCCACTTCGATCATCACCTCACCAGTCCACCCATGCACCTTTAAATCTTCCTCCACGTTACTACTGTACATCACCCATCCATGAAACAACCTCACCACTATGAAAAACCTATTAATGCTCTCTATTAACTTCCACCTCTTCAATAACAAATTTTCTGTAAGCTAACGTTCCAATGATCTCAAAGCGGTGATTATAAAGTATCATAGAATTGTTAAGGGGTTATAACGCAAAGAAATAGTGGTCAGTGGAAACGTTGGAGAAACTCTACAGATGTATATTAACCGTTTGCACTGGACGATCTTTTGGCTAGAGAAGAGTAGATATTCAAAGATTACTAAACAACCGACGATATTTTCTGAGCAGTAAATAGAAAATTGTATAACAACAGAATTGTAGAATTATTTGACTTCGATACTTCGTACACTGTTACATTACATTAAATTTGATACATCAATTAATATCGATTTTCCAAATTTTATGAAATGGTGACTAAAACTCACCTCTCGAGTGCAAAGGGTTAATACTTTGGTCATAACCACGTTGGTCATACATGACCGGCCACGGTTTCTCCTCTGACACTACGGTGGTCATTGGTAACCAGAGTGCTTGAGTACTACTCGTATAGTCCAATTCTAAAAATTGAATGAAAATTGACGGTTACCGTATTTCGAATATAACCACCAATTAGGAGACACTTGGAAACAAAAAGTGCCATATTGAACAATTAAAAATTTCTATCAGAACATTAATCAAAGAAATATTAGAACAAATCTTGCATCTAGAGGTGCAAGGTGCTCTAGGTGCTCTCATAGCGTGCTGAGCGAAACATGTGATTTCAGCGAGGCAGTCAAAGGGTTAAACGGGCGAATGTTTAGAATTGGCCAGTCTGTTTAGGGCCACAGGGGTCAAAGACGTCCCCAGAAAACGGGAAACAAGAGACAAAACACAGGGTAAGGGTTCACTTCACATCGCTGGAACACAGGGTTCATTTTAATACATAATTTCCACTCCAAGAGTAAACCGCTATTATCAGTGACATTCGACGAGGTTTCTTTCTTCATTCTTGACAGTTCTCCAAGTAATCCCAATTTGCCTCTCACCCGTAATAATAATAATTAAAGAAAGAAGTTCAACGTACACACGTGTGCCAATATCCCGGAGGAGGTTAAAGGTAGCACGGTAACCGAGAGTAGCCAGTTCGGGAAGGTGGAATCCCTCTGGCAAGCAAAGACACTTGGACTGGGGAAAGCTGACCCTATATCGGTATCAGAGGACACCAGGAGTGAAATCGCCGGGAACGACTGTCGTGCCGAACAGTGGGAAGAACGACGATCGACGAAGTACGTTTCCTCCTGATCTTGGGGTTCGACGTGGAATCGGCCTTAAACCGGAACGAGCGGCCCTGGGCTGTATCTCGGTCAAGCCGCAAGAAATCCGAAGTTATCGAGGGTAGGAGGGTAACGAGAGTCGGCGGAGAGGCGGACGGGAGTGTTGCGGCAAAGGTAAGACAGGGGCGGAGGTGGCTGGATGGCGCGGAGGTGAACGACGACGGGAAAAAGAGAGGCATCGGCCGACGAGGGTGAAGCTGAGACTGAATGCAAGCGAGGGAACGGGTGGCGGAGAGGACAGGCGGTCGACTCGGTGGTGTCGAAGGGGAACAAGGGGCGTGCGTGCACTATGGGGAAACGTTGGAGGGCGCAGTCTCGCCTCGCGCGCCGGGCATTCGCGTTCGCGGGCCGCGTGTTCGTTGCTCAGTTTCGGTCCAGGTGCAACTGCACGCGCTTCCGTGTTCATCCGCCTCTCCTCGTGTCCTACGGATGATCGCGAGGATCAGTCGCGTTCGCCGCGAGTAGTACCAAGGTGTCACAGGATATCGGATATTCCACGCAGGGTGTTTTTACCAGTTTCTTGTCCACTCGTCCCGACGTGTTGTGGCCTCTTCGAGGGAAAACAGGCACTGTGGATGGCAAACGGGAGCACATGTCCTGGCACTCGGGTCTCCTCGTGACAGTCAGTCTCTCTCGAGTGACACGTTTAACGCTTCTGCCAGTGCCAGTGTCTCGGTCCGCGGAAGCTACAGGACAGGACTAAACGAGAGTTACAACCGGAAGTGTCGCGAGTTCTTCTTCAGCTACGTGTCTCGAGCGCTTCACGGGATCGTTTCTCGATTGCTCTTCGATCTCGCGTCCCTTCGACCGTTTTCGTCACCGTGACAGGTCTCCCGTCTGATTCGATCGGGATTCGCGCGATACAATTGCTCGGCGACTCGATACGCGGCTAACGACGCGCGAAATCCTTGGAACGGTGGTGGTGTTGCTCGCTGGAGCCGGAGGAGAGATCCGGCGGATACGCGGGGCACGCGAACACCGCGGTTCCCTCAGTTTAGAGGACTCTCTTCTCCGCGCGTTCAGCGACTCGGTTCCGGGAAACATGGACAGGGGAAAGAATGGCACTCGGTAATTAACCGACAGTGATTGTCTGATTGAATTAACCGAGGCAAGGAACCGATCTCGTCGCACGGTCGAGGAATTCTTGAGAGTGTCGAACGTTGCGCGCGAGTCCAGTGGTGTCGTTGGCGAATGGTCAGAGTGGCTCGTGATAATCTCGCCAGGTGGAAAATCGGAAAGTCGTATCCGTCGTGGAGTGGCCGGCGGCCCGTAGGTAAAAGTGCAATCGCCCTTTTCCTTTGTTGCCGTTTGTTTCGCCGTTTCAGCGCCGCCCCGATTGGCCGAAAGCAAAATATTTCCGTTCAAAGCTCGCGTTCCGCTCGTCTCTTTCTTTCTGCCGTTTTCCCAACCGGACGCTCGCGGCGGGTAGCTGATCGTCGATTAAACGGTTACGTTCTATTTACCCTCGCCAGGAATTCCAGCCCCTGCCAGTTACGAATCGTGTAAAGCGGATTGCCATTCGTTTGCGTGGATTTTACGTGTGACGGGGAAAAATAGACGCGGGAGAGGAGAAATCGGTGAAAGAGGAGGACCCGGGGAGTGTCGAAGAGAAGCGAAAATTGGAGGATAGAAGGAGAAATACAGTGAACAGCGGAGTCCGAAGTGATGACGATGTTGCTGTTTACGGTTTCGTGGCTTATCTACGCATCGCCCGTGATACTCGCTGTGCAACGGGTTAAGGAACTCGGTGACGGAAAAGGTAGGATGCATCGAAATTAAAACGTGTTTCCTTCGCCTGTTACCCCGGCGAAAGAATCGTCGGGCATAAGCGTTTGCTCGAACAAAGCTGCCACGTTCCTCGCTCCTCTCTCCGGACGGAGGCGATTACGGAATGAGAAGCAGCAGACGATAACCCGACGACAGACAATTGCAGCCGTGCAATAAGAATACTACTCCTTGGGCCGGTATAATGGTGCCTCGGTCTTGCGAGATATAACCCGTAAACCGTAAAGGGGGACGTTACGATGCTCAATGACGCAAGATTTGCACTTTATTAAAAGACTGTTCCGCGAACGAGGCGTTCAAGAGTCGAATTAAAGTGTCAGCCTTCCTTCATCGCCCCCGCCCCCCGACCACCCCTCTCGGCTGGCGTGTTATTTCACCCCCGGCCCCGTGTTACCTTCCGCGCCGTGTCGTTTCTCTCTTTTAAGTCGATTAAAACGACAATAACCAACTCGCCGGTTCGACGCCGATGGAAGGTAACACCTCCGGTAAATGGCTATCCGTTTACCTTCTCGCGGAAAGGAATTAATTTCCATTGTACGCGCCCTCTCTACCCACCACTCTCAGCCGTCGCTGATTTTAAACGAGCTACCAATTAAAATTGTCCGGATCGATCCGCCTGATCGCAACATCCACTACCCGACACACCTCGCTCCGACACCGTCCACGCCAACGGATCCTCTTCCGTCCCCGTGCACCTCCATTCTTTACTGCCTCTTCTTCTTCCAACCCCTATGCCTTTCCCTGCCGCGTAGTGGCTGCCTCCCGATACAGGTATCCACGGATCTCGCGTGAACCACGATCGGCGTTTATCGAGCGTAAAATTTGAATTCGTCTGATAATCCTCGCGTTCCAGGTCGCGAGCAACTTCTCCTAGGGGAATCGTGAAATCTCCTAGGGACTTGGACCTACCCGACTCTTTCGCTATTTGTGTGCTTCGAGTTTAATCGTTCGTTGTAGCTGGAGAGAGTGGTCCAGGTTGGTAAAAATGAGGCAGTTGTGAAACAGAGTGGTGTCTCGTGTATGTTGCAACGCGTTTGCGCGTATTATCGCGCGGCATCATGGGTCGTCACGGTCGCCTGTCCCTTCCCACTAGGGAAGCGTCTCGCGGCGTCCCTCTTGTCCTTCCTTTTCCTTCCGTGAGAGGGTGCGTTCCAGGCGAGCGGGTAATCGCGAAACAATACGATTGGAAACGGGATCGGACGCGTTACAAGTCATTTGACGATTTTTCGCTCACGCTGCGAGAGGGTCGATCGGCAAACGAGAGCCTCGAACAGCTGAATCGCCGAGTGTTCCTCGAATCACGCATTCCCGGCACGCGGCGCGATGAACAGCCTGAAAACGGGATGACTCGCACGAATAACTTTTGTTGCAGCGATTCCAACATTCGATTCGAGTGTTCGTTGACAGCTCGATTGTGAATCGGCTTTCGAGAGATAACCGCTGCTCTTTTCTATTAAATTCCTCCGCGAGTTTTACTTTTGTAACCGTAATCTCTGATTTTAATCGTACGGCCTTTCGAGGTTGGTTCATTCCCATAGGTAATTCCGACGTTCCATTCGTCGTTGATACCTTAGTTTCGTTGCAATTTTGCTGATACTTTACGGTGTACTGAAAATTCGGGCGAATTGTAAGCAATGTCTTAAAAGTGTTGTAATTTTCGAAGGAACGCGAGAATAGGATTTTATTGCAACAATGTGACACGTTTTAGATATTTAAAGTGTAATAGTATGCTGATAATTCTAGAAATTGTGCATTACAATTTTCCAAAAATTGTGACCTATTTTTAAATATAACCTCGTTTGTAAGTAGACTCATTTTAGGTATTTATCGTATAATAGCGTGTTGATAATACTAGAAATTGTGCATTACACTTTTCCAAAAATTGTGGCCTATTATTAAATATAACCTCGTTTGTATACAGACTCGTTTTAGGTATTTATCGTATAATATTATGTTGGTAATAGGAGAAATTGTGCATTAAAATTTCCCAAAAATTGTGATCTATTATTGACTATAACCTCGTTTATATACAGACTTGTTTTAGGTATTTATCGTATAATAGTGTGTTGCTAATAGGAGAAACTGTGCATTATAATTTTCCAAAAATTGTGATCTGTTTTACTGAATATAACCTCGTTTGTAAGTAGACTCATTTTAGGTATTTATCGTATAATAGCGTGTTGATAATACTAGAAATTGTGCATTACACTTTTCCAAAAATTGTGGCCTATTATTAAATATAAGCTCGGTTTTATACAGACTCGTTTTAGGTATTTATCGTATAATATTGTGTTGGTAATAGGAGAAATTGTGCATTAAAATTTCCCAAAAATTGTGATCTATTATTGACTATAACCTCGTTTATATACAGACTTGTTTTAGGTATTTATCGTATAATAGTGTGTTGCTAATAGGAGAAACTGTGCATTAAAGTTTTCCAAAAATTATGATCTGTTTTACTGAATATAACCTCGTTTGTAAGTAGACTCATTTTCGGTATTTATCGTATAATAGCGTGTTGATAATACTAGAAATTGTGCACTAAAATTTTCCAAAAATTGTGACCTATTATTGAATACAAGCTCGGTTTTATACAGACTCGTTTTAGGTATTTATCGTATAATAGCGTGTTGATAATAGGGGAAATTATGCATTTAAATATCAGAAAAAGAATGTGACTTGTAGGATACAAACTTTTACTGTAAAAACGAAGTGCGAGATAGAAGAAAGGATATTATTCGTAGTATATTCATAGTCTGTTGTCGATAGGACCATAATAGAGCCGAGTAAAGTAGTATTATATTCATATAACGTACCATTTAACACAAGTTTTTCCTTTTTCTTCTTTTTGTTATATCAAACGAAGTTCAGTAAACGAAAATGACGTTCTTAATGTACTAGTAGTGCTTCAATCGTACAAAAAAATGAAGTTCTAAAATTTCCCCCAAAAAAAGGAGAAGAAAACGAACTGGATTACACTGTGCTGATTATAGTGTGCTGATTGTAAAAAAAATTAAGCTTCGAATACCAGAATGAAATGGAAAATTGTGACCATGTTGGAATAATGTGACGCGTTAGTCAATATTGATTTCGATAATACCATTTTTATACGTAATATCGTTGATTATGGAGAAAATTAGGTATCGAAGTTCGATTTAAGAAAGCATGATCGAACGACGTGACGTGTCATTTAGCAAAGTGCAATCAAGTGCAAGGGAAATTATTGTCAGTGTTTAAACAGTGTGTCGGTGGCAATGGAAGTGAATGAATTATTAAAGTCCCAATAAAAATGTATGAAAAGAGGATTATACTTGGAAAATGCGACGTACCATCCACCGCGAATTTTTATAATATAAGATTATGTAAGGCCGCGGAAAGGATATTATCAATCGAGAAGATATAATTGAACGAACGAAGCGTGACTGATAAAGAATTCTACCCAAGCACCAGGATGTGTGTACTTTTCGGATATGCTTTAATTTACATACATTCATAGTATTGACTGCGAAGGAAAATGGGTCTGATAAAAGATATACCGCTTTAAAGGGACTGTATAAATTGGATTATACGGAATTATTGCAAACAAAGGAATTTCCAGGAACTGAAAAGTGTTCGTCTCTTTATTTCTTTAATTCAAACACATTTCTTTTTTATCGGAATAATACACATCCTTTTTACACTGTCTGCCGCGGCGAAATGATTTCTACCTTCCCGCGGGGATATTTAAAGAAGAAACAGAGAACGTGCTAACGTGACTTATGGTGATATAAAAAACTACCATTAGAGATAAAATGCGCGCAGTGACAGAATGTTGATCGCATAAATCTGTGACGATTTCGCACCCAATGGATTGCGCAATTTTTTCCTCTGCCGCTGAAAAGATAATAGTAACTTCTCAACAGACAAAATTTCTCCGTTCGAACAAATTTTATTCTTCTTAATTTGTGTTTCTGCGCCAACCACCAGATATACGATTCTCTCTTATTCTTCCCTCCCTGATTCATAAATAACGTTATTGGCGTGAATTAAAGTAGCACTTCTCATCGTTTCAACCATGAAATAGAAATACGTGTAAAGTATAATTATCCAGGAATTGTACGAATCGGACTTTATAATAGTTGATAACTTTAATCGCGTATTATATTTCCAAAAATTACGCAAACATTAAATGAACCGTTCATTGCGCAAATTGATTAACTCCATAGGACGAAAAGTGGAGAAACGCGATGAAATAATGTATATTGCTTTTTAAAATTTCCTTTATAATTTAAATTGAAATAAATATCGTAGAATGCATAAATACAAATGCAACTTTCATCTAACGGTATATAAAATTTATAAGAAAAAATTGCCAAAAGGTAATCGTTGGTAATGTTACCATTTTTATGTTACTGGAAGAGTTAATCGATTTGGCAAGTGAAAAAGTAATAAATTTAAATTTAACTAAATTTTACTTAAATTCTGATAAGACGGCACTAAAAAATTCACCGTTATCATTCGTGGCTTGCTAGTGCATTTGAGTTGCATTATCGCAACGATTTACATTAGAGTACGGAGTTAATCAAAGTGACCTCTGAAATAAATTATTTATTATTCAGTGGCCAACAAATTTTTGTCGTTTAACGGTGTTAATCTTAATTATCAGGGAAAGTTATTATAAATATAAAAAGTTACGACTATACCAAGTGTTTTGACACTTAAATTTAAGGTTTTTTAAAAAATGGAGTTAATCGATTTGTGCAGTGAACAGCTCCAATATCGATTAAAAGTGAAATTTTGACACAGAGTTCGTTCCACGAAGTTGTCGATAATTCTTAAGAGGAAATTTACTAAAGTTTAATTTAAAACATTTGAAATTAACAAAATTTATTAGCCCTTTGCACTCGGCGATCTTTTGACTAAAGAATAGTAGGGGTTCAAAGGTTTACTGTTTTAAAAATGGCGATATTCTTTTGAGTAGTAAATACGAAATCGTATAATAATTAACACGTAGAATTATTTGATTTCGTTACCTTTCGTATCGTTGGATTATCTTAAACGTGACACATTAATTAATATGGATCTTTGAAATTTTATTAAATGGCGACTGAAGGGCGCCTCTCGAGTGCAAAGGGTTAAAATTTATTTTACAAAATTTGATCTTGGAATATTAATTGCTATGTGACACGTAGATCTGTTCGTAGGATTATAATTAGTTAAGAAAAGTGTTTCTAGGAAATTAATGCTTCAAAAATTTGGTTCCGTGTATTTTCTACTTATAAGACCACGTTTATTATTTATTTATCGCGTATAATGTCCGCCTCGTTAGTTTGAAATCGACCTGTTCAAAGGTAAACGACACTTCTCGATTTTCCGAATTGAATAATGTCGAGCCGAGAGTTCTTGGACGTAGTATGAATGCAATGTTGACAAACCAACGACTAAGGGAATGCGTGTGCACGTTAGAAAGGTCAAGTGGCGGCTGTCCGTGTGTACGCCTGTATGTGGAGGTAAATAAAAGCAAACTGCACAGTAAGAGAGAGTTTGGAAATAGAGCAAAGGTCTTCAGAGATAGAATTTAAAGCGAGAGCATACTTTTGCAGGACTATCCGTGCATCTTATATTAACATCTCATTTATTTAACATCCATCTAAGAGACTGGCAGTGTACTCGCGACAACGCCATCTGGAACAAGAGTCGCTGCGAAGTTGCAGTCGTTGGTCTCCCTCTGCCTCCGGAGAAAAGAAAATAACGTAGCTTTGTGATTTATTACGTATTTCGTAAAGTTTACATGCATAAAATGCATCTTCATTTTGGATAAGGTCAGGACAAATTGAAGAAACACCGGTTGCAAATGAAGACAAACAGTGAAGAAGTTGTTGCAGCTAGCGGCGATTCAAAAAGGATTCTTTGTTGTCGAGAGGATAAAATTCCTAAAAAAAGCATCCTAAACGAGTCGTATTCGAAAGTCACACAATGGATTTTTTTCACTTTTTATCAGAAACATTTGCGGAACAAAAAATTTCGAAGCTTTCACGGTCAGTTTTAATACTCACTATAGTCGTTGGACATCGTTCCTATCGACCACCCTCTGTTTCCAGCTTCACAAAATGCAACAAATGGAAGCAAATTTCTAATCGACGAATAATGCAGTTCGTTGAAAAATTTTTTATTTCGAAGTCATGATTTTGGATTCAATTGTGAAGTAACATTTGTGCATCCAGAATTAACAAAATAAAATAAATTAACGGAGTAATAAGGTGAATTTTTATATTAATTAATAATATATTTAAAGTGAATAATTAATGGAATAGAAAGGTGAATTTTGTGGAGAAATTTCATGAATGTCTTCAATGGCTAATGTCAATTTCTGGATCTAATATAAATATACTAAATAGGTATACTTTTAGTGACATTTGTGATATACTAAATAATAATTAACTAATTTTTGAGATATGGTAAATTTTGTGATATAATAACAATTCATGAGGAGGAAAGAAAACGAAAATTATTCATAATTCATGCTATTTATAACTTATTATTGGAGTAGACAATTTATTCTTTTGGAGCCACAATAGTAATTTCTCACGACGAGATGTGTAACACTTATCTGTTAATTAATATTTAAGACAAAATATAGTTTCGCATAAAATAAATTTAAAATTTGTTCCATTATTTTTACAATACTCTAATATTTACTTAAGTAGAATATACATACACTGAAACTATGCATAAACGAATTTAATAGAATATATACATATCACAATAGTATGAATGTAATAATATTAAAATGCATTAAGTTTGGAAACAAGTAATTACTTTTTATTTTTATCACAAAAATAATGTTTATTAAACCACGCGAAATCATGCTTGAAATTAAAGGAAATTGATTGCACAGCGAAATTAAGTCGAGTATGATCGAAGTAAGCTGAATATAATCAAATTTGCATACGAATAAAAATTAATATTAATTTTATATGCAAATGTATATTTTCAGTAAAGAAATGAATAAAAGAAATCGAAATCGAATCGCTTTAATTAATTATATCCGGTTAACCAAACAGATATTTACCTTAAAATTCGTTATCCTAAATATTTTATCCTAGAATATCCGAATTAAGTCTAACAAAAGAACCCACCTGAATGTTTCACCCCATCGAAAAAGAGGAGAAGATATATTCAAAATACTTCGTTCTAGCAAAACAGTAGGTGTAAAATATTTTTTCTTAGTAAAAAGCTACATACGGAATATTTCGTGCTAACGAAAGAATACCTAGAAAATATTTCGCCGTAACAAAAAGATACACACAAAGCATTTCATCCGAAGCATCACACGGACAGCCATTCTTCCGAAGATATCTCGTTCGAAATATCTCGTTCTAACAAAAAATTACATTCGAAATGTTTCGTTCTGACGGAAGAATACATGGAAAACATTTCATCGGAAGCATCACACGAACCAACACCTTGCCAGAGATATCACGTGCATATACACGAGAGGGTTAATTTACCCGGAAGGTTTGTCTCGTCCCACGCGACGTCCCATCGGGCCAACCCTTTCATACGTTATTGAGCACCACGGGAAATTCGTTACACATTCGAGGAGATTAAAAATGCACCACGGAATATCTATTCGTTATATATGCCTAAGTTCTCAGCACCCCGCGGTCGTTTCGGAATAAGGGTATTAAGAAACTTGCGCCGCTTCTTCTTCCACCTCTCCAATACGCTTTATACAACTTTAAACTTCCCAAGCGTGTATACCAGACAGCGTTAATACGAGGAAGTTCCGTGGAAAGGAAAAAAGGGAAACACGGAAAGTGTTTAATTTTCCAGTTTATACACCAGTGAACGACGTGAACGATGGGAACCGAGCCGTTAGACGATCGGAGAATGGAAAGACCACTTGCAAGGAAGTTAGCTATTTTGGCGGGAAAATTAAACGTAACGAGTCGAAGGAATAGCAGCGAACCTCCAATGGCGATGAAGCGAAACACGGGCAAACTAATGACAAGATTGAACCTACAAAGCGCAAGAACGAGCTTCGACAACGCTCTCGCGATAACTCTTGTCCCATCTACTTCCCAGGCTTGCTCGTTTTTCCCGTTTTTGTTTTCCCGGTTTCAAAGAGAAAGGAGCAATTTGCCGGGTGTGTGTTCATTTGTTGAACCGACGCGCAGCGTACGAATAGTTTTACGCCACGCCGCTTGTTTCATTGTCTCGCCGCGAAACGCTGCTTTACTTTGCAGCAGTTTTGCAGAGGGAAAAAAGGGAAGAGGCGGAAAAATGGGGGAAAGAAAGGGAACGCTTTAGCCAGCGTCGCCAGGCTGATGCAGGGGACGTGTCCGTTCTTCTTCCGCGGAAAGTTATGGTTTTTCTTTCAACCTGACTTTGTCGACGCGTAGTTCGACGAAAACGTCACGTTTGCTTGGCCTCCAGCCGACGAAATTTGCTAAAATGTTGATATCGAGTTGTCGAGTACTTTGACAGTCACGTTGGTCACGTATGACTGGCTACGATTCTCCTGTGGCGCCACGGTGGTCATTGGTGACCGGAGTTTGAACTACTTAGAATTGTAAAAATTGAATGAAAATTAACAGTTAGTGAATTGTCAACTATTACCAAGTTCCACGGTGGTCACCCATGACTGGAGCGCTTGAATTACTTTCAATTGCAAAAATTGAATGAAAATTGACAGTTCGTCAATTGTCAACCGTTACCAAGTTTCCACGGTGGTCATTGGTGACCGGAGCCCTTAAATTACTTAAAATTGTAAAAATTGAATGAAAATTGACAGTTAGTCGATTGTCAACCGTTACCAAGTTGTTACGTTGGTCACCCGTGTCCGGAGCCCTTAAATTACTTACAGTAGTAAAAGCAGAATGAAAATTGACAGTTAGTCGATTGTCAACTATTACCAAGTTGCCACGGTGGTCATCCATAACCAGAGCACTGAATTACTTACAATTGTAAAAATTTGGTTAAAAATTGACAGTTAGTCGACTGTCAACCGTTACCAAGTTTCCACGGTGGTCATTGGTGACCGGAGTCCTTAAATGACGTAAAATTGTAGAAATTGAATGAAAATTGACAGTTAGTCGATTGTCAACCGTTACCAAGTTGTTACGGTGGTTACCTGTGACTGAAATGCTTGAACTATCTACTTATAATTTCAAAAATTGAATGAATATTGATAGTCGTCTGTCAACCGTTACCAAATTGCCACGGTGGTTATCCATAACCACAGCGCTTGAATTACTTCCAATTGTAAAAATTTGATTGAAAATTGACAATTAGTCGATTGTCAACCGTTACCAAGTTGCCACGGTTGTCACCCGTGCCCGAAGCCCTTAAATTACTTACAGTTGTAAAAATTGAATGAAAATTAACAGTTAGTCGATTGTCAACTATTACCAAGTTGCCATGGTGGTCATCCACAACCAGAGCGCTTGAATTACTTCCAATTGTAGAAATTTGATTAAAAATTGACAGTTAGTCGACTGTCAGTCGTTACCAAGTTGTCACGGTGGTCATCCATAACCAGAGCGCTTGAACTACTTACAATTGTAAAAATTGAATGAAAATAGACAGTTACTCGATTGTCAACCGTTACGAAGTTGCCACGGTGGTCACCTGTGACCGAAACGCTTGAACTATTTACTTATAATTGTAAAAATAGAATGAATATTGATAGTCGACTGTCAACCGTTACCAAGTTGCCACGGTGGTCATCCATGACCGGAGTGCTTAAACTACTCAGAATTGTAAAAATTGGATGGATATTGACAGTTGGTCGACTGTCAACCGTTACCAAGTTGCCACGGTGATCACCCGTGTCCGGAGTCCTTAAATTACTTACAGTTGTAAAAATTGAATGAAAATTAACAGTTAGTCGATTGTCAACTATTACCAAGTTGCCATGATGGTCATCCATAACCAGAGCGCTTGAATTACTTCCAGTTGTAAAAATTTGATTAAAAATTGACAATTACTCGATTGTCAACCGTTACTAAGTTGCCACAGTGGTCCCACGTGACCGGAGCTCTTGAACTACTTACAATTGTAAAAATTGAATGAATATTGACAGTTAGTCGACTGTCAACCATTACCAAGTTGCCACGGTGGTCACCCATGACGCGAGCCCTTAAATTACTTCCAATTGTAAAAATTTGATTAAAAATTGACAGTTAGTCGACTGTCAACCGTTACCAAGTTGCCACGGTGGTCAAAAAGATGTGACCGTCAAAAAGATAAACGCTCTATTCGGTAAAAATGTTGTCTTACATCACCAATTTATTATTATTTCGCCATTATTTTTCTTTGAATAATAAAAATACTGCCGTGGCATCCTGAGCGAAACACGTGATTTCATCGTGGCAGCCAAAGGGTTGAAACGTGATCTCACCGAGACGAAGAAATCGTCGAAACCGCGTTCTTGTTACCGCTTCCGCGTCTTTTGATTTATTTCCACGATATTTGAATTGCATGACGAGTAGATGGGCGGAGTTTTATTACACCGCGGAACGTGCCGTGCCATCGACCAGGCTACTTTCGATTCATTTAATTACCTGTGAAATAATGACGGTCGATCCGGCCGCGAGGAACGGCTTCAGTTAAATTGCAGCCTTTCGACGATTAAAGCGGTAGGTGCGAGTATAACAGGTGAATCGATACGATTAAAGCACGAATAGAAGTTCTTTCAGTACGTTTCAGCTTCATATCTTCTTACGAGCGACGGTGCTCCTTTGCTCAATGGCAACCGGGATTTTTAATTAAATAAAAGGATTTTTTCGAGTACTTGAATATTCCAATGTCTGATTCTGGTGATGGGGAAACTGATAAAATCGAACTTAGGAAAGATTTTAAGGTGAAATAAGGGAGGTTGATTTTATGACAATACTACCTACATATCTTGTTTACTAATTTATTATAGTTATGGACGATGAGTAAATCTGTAGTTATAATGACTATACTCTTGTACACGCTGATTGTCTCCATTCATAATTCCGGTCTCACGTATAGGTGTACTACTCTCTCAACCTCGCATATTATGCACTATATTTCCAACTTGTAACAATAATTTGTAACTTAATAATCCTTCCATGCAAACATTGATACCCTCATTAGTCATATAATGTTAGGTTGGTAGCAAAATGATTTCGTTTTGCTTCTTTCCCATCTCTAATTAAATAATCTAAATAAAACGTAAATCACAACTACATACAAAATGTTTACTATCAAAATATAGAGCGGAGTCAGCGCTTTCGAACGATATATAACATAACCACATTTGCAAAATAATTTATTCCAATATCAAGCCGCAAAAATCGAAAATATACAATTATTTTTCTACCAACCTAATATATAAAAGAACCATATACAGTAGAGATTTCAGTATTTGGACTAATAGGAACCATATTATTTTATTCCACCACAATTAATTTCTTCAAAATGTATTAAAATTATGTAAAATTATTTATTACAACTCTGTATTAAAATTAATTTCAAAGTTTATTTGAAATTCACAAAATTGATTGTTTACTTTAATATTTAAAAATTTCACAACTTCTGCTGGTAAAAGATATGTGAAACGAGATACATTCACATTTCAAAATTGAATTTCAAAGTTTATTTGAAATTCACGAAATTGATTGTTTACTTTAATATTTAAAAATTTCACAACTTCTGCTGGTAAAAGATATGTGAAACGAGATACATTCACATTTCAAAATTGAATTTCAAAGTTTATTTGAAATTCACGAAATTGATTGTTTACTTTAATATTTAAAAATTTCACAACTTCTGCTGGTAAAAGATGTGTGAAACGAGATACATTCACATTTCAAAGTTTAATTTCAAAGTTTATTTGAAATTCACTGAATTGATTGTTTATTTTAATATTTAAAAATTTCACAACTTCTGCTGGTAAAAGATATGTGAAACGAGATACATTCACATATCAATAAGCAGTCATAAATCGAAAGAGAAACAACAAATGCTTAATATGATAAGTGTGAAAATTCTCATAACATAATTAACATAAAATAAGATATAATTAAAAAAAAAAAAGAAGAAAAGTATTTTTTGTTATGGGTATTATTGTAGAATTAGAGAATCTACAAATTACAGATAATTTTCAATATTATTTTTCTACTTTCCAGTGTCTGTGATCTTCGATTTCACGACTTCGAGATCATTAATTACTTTGGATTTCGTCTTAGCAATTAACCCTTTGCTCCTGACGATCTTTTCGTTGCAGAAACATAGTAATTCGAAGACTTTCTGCCACAAAGTCGACGATATTTTCAAAACGGTGGAAAAGAAGTGCAAATTAATTGTAAGACGTGAAATTATTTTACCTCGATATTCCACGCGTCGTTGGGCAATTTTAAATTTCAGATATTAGTTAACAATGATCTTTAGAATCTGATTAAATAGCGACTGAAGGTCACCTCTCGAGTGCATAGGGTTAAAATCGCATCTTTTCGTTTAATTCTCATTGTGATATACATTAGGTCAATTCCATACCGAATTCCCATGATTAGGATCTTAATCGTCAAACACTGGGATGTGTACAATGCGTACAAATGTATTGCATTATATTACAAGGAAATGTACTTATTTAGAAAGCTTTAATTTTCACGAAAATGTATGTTCGTGTGAATTCGTAATAATGTGAGAGCATAATGAGTTCTACACGAAGGAATTCTTTGTGGATGGAAAATCCTTTTGAGGAGGTCAAATGTGAAAACAAAGTTATTCCACGTATATTGTGTTATAACGTACGTACTTACAAAAGTTCCATTAAAAATGAGGAAATTCATTTTTTAATTTTTTAATTTCTTAATCTTGTTAGACCTTTGTAAGCATGTATATCATAATAGATTATTATATATAATTTTCTTGTAATACAGTGCGTCAATATTTTTGTAACCAGTGTATAAGAATGTATTATACATGTACATTGCTAAGAAATATTATTTGAATAACGAAATGCCTGGATAATAAAAAGTTCAGCTATTATATATTACCATAAAGAGTTCTCTGATGTTCTTCGTATAACGTACTGCGATGTTTTAAAGTAAAATGAGGTGCATTCAAGCTGAAATACTATATGATAAAATTACAGCACACGTTTGTGCTTCGTGTTTATTTTAGATTAATAAAAGCAATGTAATTGTATTTGAATATAGTGTATTTATATTTAGATTTTTGCAATCGTTAATATTTAAACTTTTTCCTCAGGTCCTTTACAGGATGTTTGCATTACTACCAACCAACTATATTTTCTGTTAAACAATAAATATTTAAAAAAGAATAGAGATATAGGAGAGAAAGGTTTTATAGTCATACGTCGAACATGATAGCGTCTGTCGATTTTTTATATTTACAATATTTTTCTGACAATGATGATTTGACTTTGTATGGCATTGAATACGAATGCACAATGCATGGATGAATTTATTTCGACATACGTCTTCATATCACATAAAAAATATACCACGTTTTACTCACGAAATTGAACGTCACTTTGTCTCTTATCCAATGTTCGTCATAAAAGATTCTAAACCTTTTCCTACTTTCATATTGTGTCTTTTCCTCTTTCTGTTTATTAACATGCACTGTGTGTGAGAAAAACGTTGATTACCGATAACGTAACTACCCTATATCAAATGTAAAGAGGAAATATGTTGGAAATTAGCTACGCCTATGCAACGATGGTGACAAGTTTGTTAGAGGTTGCAGGCCAATACCGACCCTTGGACCTCAAGATACTATGCAGGCATCAAGGGGTCAATTTTTGGGGTTCAACCCCTTGGGCTCGACGATTTTTTGGCTATAGAAGGGTACGAGTTGACAAATTTTCTTCCATAAGGCTGATGATATTTTTTGAACAGTAAATAAGAAATCGTATAATAATTAACACATAGAATTACTCCATTTCGATACCTCGTACACTGTTACATTATTTTAAATTTGATATAGTAATTAATATCGAACTTCGAAATTTTATCAAATGGTGACCTAGAGGCACCTCTCGAGTGCAAAGGGTTAAAAGGCCTGCTGTCCCTCGCTGTTCTCACTCTCAAATCTGGAACAATGCAGATAGCTTACATATTGCGAGTCACAGTGTTGTGAAAAAGAGTCTCGTGTTTTATTTGTACAATATATTCGCATAAAGTGTCATTTCACTTATATTAAACTTTATACATCCAATTATTGTACAACTGAATACGGTTACTTCTCTGTACGTTAATCCATTTATATTTCCTTCCCGAAATTCCCAACAAAATGGAAACACTGTTATGCAATAAACTAATTTCATCGATCAGGATAATGTTATCAAAAAATAATATTCTCAATGAAATGGAGATATTACAACATGAATCATGTATTCGACTCAATGGACATCTCGAAGTATAAAAAATTCGCCATATCCTGCGACCAATATTATCCGTATTTCACGCATGGTTATACAGCTCTTATATCGGCATATATCTCTGTACCGATATCCCTCTGATAAAGGCTTCCTTTACCTCCAATTCTGGTGTGACCCGAAGCAATAGCGATGGTAGCGCGGCAGATCACGTCACTAGTTTACAAGCGTTATTCGAACCCTCGGAACGTACAGCCACCGTCGAATCCCAGCTTTATCCGTAGATACATCTACCTCGGATAAAAAATTCCTTTGAGCATCGAATTATTCTCCGGACGCCATTAATCGAGGTGTCGCGTTAAGTCCAGCTGCAAAACCGCCAGATACCGCGCCACCTAGCGGCGGGTCTCATTATTGCCAGTGTAATCGTTTAATTAACAATTTATCACCCTGTCGCAGATGATTCTACGTAAAAATGATCAGAAGCGGGAGGAGGCGGGCGAACGGGGATAAGGGTAGAAATGGTTCGTTAAACAGCCCCCGATTTTGGGTTAATTAGCGATTATGGAAATACGATCGCACTTAATTGGGACGCGGCGGTCGTTATAAAATAACGCGAACAGATCGGCCGAATGTTCTTCGCGCCGGCCCAGCAGCTGGAAACGCGTGTGACCAAACACCATTACTAATTACGGCACAGAAACTGCCAGTAAATTGCCTGCATTAGGTACATAGTTCGTACCGCATACTTGCTTCGGCTTAACGTCGCAACAGCTGCGACCGTCCTACCTCTACGTACGTGCGCTGCCCGTAAATAGCCAGTCTCTGTAAAAATACGAGGCTGAATTAATTCGGAGCATTAATGGGAGCCGGAAGCATCGACGTTTTCTGGTCATTCGACCTGGGAACCGGTCCAACCGGCCGACATCGCCAGACACGAAGGAGCTAGTGTTTACCGGTTATTTGTCGAGAATTTTACGGCTTCTTGACAGCGGAAGACCGGTTCCGGCGCTGTTCCAGCCCTCCTTAAATGTCCCACGCGAAGATAATCCGAAGTTTCTTGTCGGTTCGTCGCGAAACTTGTTCCCAACGTTTCGTGCTTTTGGCCCGGGCTAATGGTTTCCTTGATGAATCGCGTCCGAGACGCGTCTGCCGCGCACGGAAGTCCACGAGAGGACAAAAATGGCCAGTGTCTCGCGCTGCGTCGATCCCGCTCCCGCGAGATACCATCGCGGTGGCGCTAGTAGTAGCGGCGTGACCAACCGCGTTCCAGCTGCGCGTGGAACTGACGCGCAGGCTCCGCGAGAACGCCTGTGGCTGCATTCCGATCGTTCGTTTTGGAATCTTGGATCGTATCTAATCGGCCGTACGTTCCTACGCTGCCTGCCGCGACTATAATTTTTAATTTAACGACTTTTTCCACTCAGATAATTGCCATTTAAATTAAGGCTACGAAGGGGGACATTCGACGACAAATCGATACGAAAGAGAGCGAGAGGAGAACGGCGAGGTATAACCGGCAGCGTGTACCGACGTCCCATGGTCCTTAAGCCGGCCTAAGCTGACTTAAGCTCACTTAAGGTCGCGTCGTTTCTTCGCGAGATGAAATTGGAACGCGTGCTTACTCGTCCAAATTAAATACACAGTGAATGACGTTTACGTAGCTGCTACTATGCTTCCCATGTCGAGAAAGCATTTGTCGCGGGCTACCAATTCTGGATGATTAACTTCGGAGCTTTGTCGCGTTGGGCTTGGGAACTCTCCAGACTGCTCCGTGATTCCTCATCGAACCTTGTTACCATTTAATTAAAACACTGCTACGTGTTCGTGTAATTCTTCATTTTCCGCTGTCCTATGCTTTGCTGCGATTGGTTTATAACGAATTTCGAATCTTTGTGGTTTTAAGGTTTAGGAATATTGACAGTATGTGTAACTGAAACCCTCGATTGCTTGTCTTTTGAGGTCTGGGAAATGGAAATTGGTCTTTCTAGAAATATTATTTCGAATCTTAATAATTTTTTAATTTATGGCAATGCCTTCGTTTGCATTAGAATTTTCAACGTCGGGTGTTCAGATCGCTTATTTTAATTTTTGTTTTGAATTTTTGTAATTTTTGTTTCCACTGTCCTATGCTTTGCTGCGATTGATTTATAACGAATTTCGAATCTTTGTGGTTTTAAGGTTTAGGGACATCGAAAGTATGGGTAACTAAAACCCTCAATTGCTTATCTTTTGAGGTCTGGGAAATGGAAATTGGTCTTTCTAAAAATCTTATTTCGAATCTTAATAATTTTTTAATTTATGGCAATGCCTTCATTTGCATTAGAATCTTCAACGTCGTGTGTTCACGTCGTGTCTCTTATTTTAATTTTTGTTTTGAACATTCTGCCTCGATACTTTCTAATCTTAATACTTTCCTACTTGGAATTCCGGTATTCAAGAATGTAAATTAAAATTTTAAATACTTTTGTCTTCATCATTTAGCGATTAAGTAAATATTATGAATCAATTGCTCAACGTGTTGGATTAATAATTTTAAAAGCTGGATATACGTACATGGTTAGAAAATTGAGAAATAATTCGCACTTTCCCTGTAATTATGCATTATTTTCTATTTTAGCATGAGACTTAACATGGTCAGTAAAACCTGTGGTTGTAAGGATATATGCAGCTTGTCATACTTTAAACTTATTCTATATTCTCCATTAATTGAATTGGAGAATGTAATTTATATTTTCTTCACAAGAAAAATGAGTATAAAAGGAATTAATGGTTATAGCTTCACAAAATTATGCAGTTTGATCGATTGTTAATAAAAAGAATTAACATTCTGCACTTCAAACGAAAATATCATGAAAATGAAAATATGTGACAGTAGAAACGGAACGAAAAGTTGATTATAAATATATTTTGAAAAAGTATGAAGTCGTTGAACGTAGAATTTTTAATCAAAGTTTAAAATTGTTTCTTTCTACCATGTTGGGTTTAACGTGAAGAAACTGAAGATTTTTAAATCATAGTGAAACACTCATTTTCTTCCTACTACAGTATTTTATACTTCACAAAACCAGGGATTTTTAATCTTACATAATGAAAAATGTTCTTTCTCTTCGTGATGTATTATTTAAAAATTTTTTAAATTGGCAATTTTTAAATCTTAGTGAAAAGGCACACATTTTCTGGAAATATACACTTTTCGTGATTTAGTATTTTATATTTCACGGAACTGGATATTTTCAAATCTTGATTTAAGCGGCATTGGATTTAATGTTCGAAGATGTAAGATTACTTTACATGTACTTGGAACGTGTTATCTCGGCTCACAATTTTACACGTACATTAAACCAATATTATTCTGTAATGACTTGCGTGAATTGTAATCAGAGGTAAGAACGTGGGAAGTTTAATTAAGCATTGATTAATTAAAGGGTAATCAATCTACTATATATATCTATCTATTTTTTCAAACAGCAACTCGAGAAATTAATCTTTATCTCTCAATGCTGATTAAATATCAAAAGATATTTATTTTGGATATTTCTTTCCCAGTTACAAAAAGGTACCATTTCGTATAATTTATATACAATATATTAGAAACAAAATGGAATTACATATAATAATATTTAGAGAATTATATACGCTAATATCGAAAAATTAATAATAATAATAATTCTTCATCTAAGTTGAATTGCATATAATATTAATTTTTGAAATTCACAGTTTGAGATATTTGTATGCAAATGAACCATGTTTAAAAACGAGACGTCAGAGTTCGTGACAAAAAAAAGATATGTTAAGGAAAAATATATGAAATTCTGTCAGAAAGAAAATAGTATGAAAAGGCCGTGACTGTTTATTTGCGAGCGTAATTGGGGGTTGCATGGATTAACACGTTGGCCGGTGCAATTTACAAAGAAATCTGAGCACCGCTAGTAATGCTTGGGTTTTAATAATTTTACGCAATATGACACATGGCTTTAATATGACATTCATTGTTGTAACATGAAACCGAGTCCATCGCCCTTTCCATTGCACAGGAACTTCCCTACTGGGTGCAAACAAGAATTCGATATATCCATTTACGGAATATTATTATTTAGTTTATTATGTATTTCATGCACAATATTGCAATTTATGGAATAACATCGTTATTTATCGAAAATTGAAATATAGTCCGCTTCAGCTGTATGTGATGTTGGTTACAGATATGAAACTTCGTGACACGTACGTGATTCGTGTTAACAAATATGTTTAGAGGTTTTATTTGTGTGATCACATATTATTTGGTATGCTTCCATTTTATTCTATCGTTGCAGAAGTAAAAATCAATCGTCTTCAATTTCCATAAATTTATCTGCAAAAATTTAATCCCATATGGGCTGAGATGAAATCCTGTATTCACGCTGCGAAATTATTTATATATATATGTATGTCGTTTTATTAAATTGAATAATGAATTAATAAATAATAATTTTATATAAATATATCGAATTAAAAAGAAATTGAAACAAAGTATTCCACGTGAAACGTTAATTTTGAATTAATTCTAGTTAAGGTTAGGTAATTTTGAATTTTCGAATTTGAATTTGAATTTCAAGCTTTGTGAAATTTCGACACTCTCGAAATTCTTAAAATTTGAAATATTAACCTTGGTTGGTGTTAAGAATATTTTGTTTTAAGTATTAAAATCGTAACGATGATTATATGCTAATTTTTATTCATTGCCGTTGAATACAGTACAAACAAGGACATAACAATATACAAAAGTGTCTAAAATACACTTTTGTTCAAAAACTGTGATTCAGTACCTAAATGATTTCTCTTATTATTGACTGATAATTTTTATTACTATTCTATTCTTTAAAATATTTTCGTCTTTTTTCTTCTTCGTACAATTTAAATTTTTCCTTACTTAAATTTTAATCACGCAAACACTGGAAATATTCTAATTTTCAAAATTCAAATCTTTTTTGAACTTCGAGTAGTTTCAAGAAATCCATCCTCCATTCCACTTATTTCTCAGAGAGTGTTTCTCGTTGTTCAAATTTCCAAGGAGGCATGGAAGGAAATTTTTCTCCCGAATGGACATCATTTGTGCATCGGAAAGGATTAGTATCGAAAAACATCGAACAATGTAGATATCACGGCATGAAGGTTATATGTTTCGGATGGATACATATTGCAGGAGCGCAGTAGTGAGTGTCAATATCAGTCGCGACACGTATTGGAAAAATTCAGTAGTAAATAATAAGTGTCAATATCAGCCGGGCCGAATTGAAGTTCCGATTCCCTGATCAATACATTAAATTGGGAGTAATATAAACAAAATTAATCCACTGAAATGTTATTATCTTTGAAAAAGGTAATACCGTGTCATACTCGGTGAAACGAAATTAAATTAAAAGGTGTCGCACGCTGTTTGGTTATTTAAAATCATAAAATATTAGTCCGCGCCATACTCGCTATTGATGTAACAATCGCACAGGTTTCAGCAATTTTTCCTTTTCAATTTTCGAAATTATACTCCTAAAGGGACCCTTTCATATCGACTACAAATACAGACCTCTCGATACCTCGAAATATAACACGAAGAACAGGTTTCCCATTTTCATTAAATTAATTATCCCGCCGGCCAAGCATCATTCCGTTGCTTCAAAGTATCCAATTAACTTTTCACCACTGTTACTTCCCCGTTTTAACTCGCGAAATAAATTCGATGAAGCGAATTCAATTTCTGAATAGTAGCTGTCTCGAGGGGCGCGAAACGTTTATCGACAGGCCTGATTAACTAGCGGTGTAATACCGCGACAATTCGATCCACACACAGCATATGCAACGACTGATGATCATCGATATCGATGATCAGGATGTCGAGAGCATTGAAGGCGACAGGGGGTCGCTGCTAATTCCTTGAAACTCGCGTCGTCGACGAGACCATCTTATTCCCGTGTCACGACTAAATCTAATTTCTTCGGCAAAGGGTCCGGTGTCTGCGAAACTCGCGCATGATTGTAAAGTTAATACCGGTGCTTCAGCCATCGACACACGCCGGTAAAGCTGTGTTTCGAGTGGATCCTTTTTACGAGCGCCTAAACGCGCTCCCTCTTTCTTAGCCCTCTTCCTCCAGAGAAATTTGCCGACAGAAAGAGGAGAAGCATGGCGGCAACGCGTACCGTGCAACCTTATGTAGCGTTCGAGGGCCCTGCACCGAGGAGCTTCGCCGCGAGACGAGTCTTTTTATCGAGGAACGCGAGCTAGCTCTCTTTTCAACCGATCACAGAGGCGCACCGCGACGAAGGAACGCGTCTAGGGATCTTACAACCGTCTCACCGTGTTTCTTTTCTTCGCGCGACACGTCCCGCGGGTTTCCGTTTGTCGTCCGTTTTCACAGCAGGGTGGATACGCTTCGACAATGAAAAGTCCTGGTGGCCTCAATTTCGCGACACACCAGTCGCGGTTTCTCGCGTACGTGCGATATAGCCAGATGCCATTGTCGGCACAATAAAGTCGTTCTCGCGTGAGAGAGACGCGACAAACCACGGCTCACCTTCGATTCTCCAGATGAAATTATTTCTCCGCACCCCGACGCTGCCGATTCTCCCCGACACTCTTCCCCCACTCCGACGCCCGCTACTGTCGCGCCACCGTAACGTCAACGCGGGCTTCGCTTCGTAATCGTTCGTGAAACGTTGCCACCGATTATATTTTCGTCCCGCGAAATTCCCTATGCATCGGAAATCGAATCGAGCCGCTCGGGTAATATATATTCCATACATTCCTTCCGATATTCGGTCATACGTCGAATTGCCATCCCGCTTCGCGTGGCAACAGTGTCGCGTTAAAGTCGATCGATCGTCGGGTTAATTACGCATTTTTGTATACGAATTTAAACCGTAGTTGAGCGAAGCGACATACTCGCAGCGATCTCGGTATGCTCGCAATAGCGACAGCTACTCGACACTGGACATCCACGCTCGGGATCTAAGCGACGATAACAATCTCGGCGCGAGCGCTCGAATGGCATTCTCAGTGGCGCGTTAGTACGGGTCCGCGCCGCGAGATGTCGGGACGCAGTTAGGTGCGCGGCGCACGCGCCAGCGCGAAAGCCAGCGGCTGCAATACAATCGTAGCCACGCGAGGTTTCCGCAAACAGAATGGAATGTGACGATAGCTCGGCAGTTAGCAGAGAGTGCGGGTCGGGCGTGTGCGACGAGCATGAACGGGAAGAGATAGAGGGAGAGGGATTGATGGAGGGAGTGAGGTTAGGGGTGAACACGGAGGGAAGCACGGCCGAACGCGTGCTCGCTAGCGGTACGTGCCTCTGTGACCCCTATACACCGGCAGCCCATTTCGACTACCCAGTTTAGGTGTTCACCTGTACATGTTCCCTCATTATATTCGTATATACGGAGTACATGCTAGTCGGTACACGTGTATGTAAGGAGAGCAGTTCGAAAGCACGAAGGCGGAGCTTCGGGATGATACAGCCGCTACGCGTGAATAACGTTGATAAGCATCCGGCCCATGACTCTGCCCTTCTCTTTATCTCTGTTCCGCGGTAGTCTCTCCCTCTGTGTCTCTCCTCTCCGTGTGTTTTATTTCGGCAACACCTTTCTACCAGGTATGATACATTAGGCAGACTGCCGGGTCAGTCAGGCCATGTTTTCCTGGCTGAGATATCCGACTGGGTCGGGTGAGCTCTGGGTGGTAGGAGAAAAATTAATTAGCTGAAACCGCTGTGGACCGACGACGCGCGATGAGCCAAGTCCATCGCGTTATTTGTTTAGTGGGAAGATCAGAAGAGGCTGCTGGCGTGTCTCTTTCAAACAGACTGCTGCAAAACGGTATTCGTTAGCTCGCCGGTGTTCGTTAAGGCAAGTTTACCGGGGGCTGGTCGCGAAACTTGTTTTTGAATATCATCCGGTGACAGGTCAGGGATGGGGGTGTTTAACCCGTGACCAGGACGCCGCTCTTTCAGAGGAAGGGGAAAACGAGCGAGGAGAAAAGTGTTTCGCGTCTTATTGCAGCGAGTGGCTCGATTCGAGAAGTCGTTTCATCTGTCAATTAAGGGCCGATTTAACGCAGCGAGCAATTGCCAGAGTTCGAGACGTTCTCTCTCTCTCTCTCTCTCTCTCTCTCTCTCGTTCCATCTCGCCCGGCTCGTCCTCTCCTTCTGACCCGGGCAATAATTGAGATTTAATTCGAGGACAGAGTGAAGGTGGCGCTGGGATTAGATTACTGTCGAACTCTTCGACGGTAACATCAATTTAATGTCGTCGCCGGAAACAAGGGGTGCTGCATCGAACCGCTGGCTGCAATAAATGTTTCGCTCGTCGGTTGATATTTTTTTCCCCTCTCTTCTTTTGCCTTTCATTCGCTTGCCTTTTTGTTTAAATAGTCGGTACCGTGTACGTTAACATTGACCTTTGACGCGTGACTGATTCATATCACGATGTATCCGTTTCACCGTTCGATCAGAGATAAACGCACTGATCTGCATACGCGGAACGTTTGCTTTTCATACGCGCCACCGTGTTTACCGAAAAATTTTGAATCAGAAACGGCGAATTCTGCGTGCAAGGAGCGTCAATCGATACGGAAATATTCATATTTTCGACACTTTTCAGAGACGATATTATTATTATTAGCTTATGGTAATTTTTCGTTTTTTTTATCTACCACAGTCTATATTTTTAACGTTAATTTGCATGTTACCGAACCCAATTATTGTTTATATTTTTTTTAAATTCAATTAAATTCAATTCAATTCCTTTCTATGTGTAATTTTTAGTTTTATTTAAATTCTATTTATTTATTTATTTAGTTAAACCATTGTTCACGTACTTTTATACTTTTAGTTTCATTTAATGAGCTATATGTCAATAATATTAATTGAAATATGCGATATTGAATTAAGTTTTCGTTTGATTATATTTTACATTTAACTTAAAGATATTTTTGATTTTACCTGACTAAGTGTATATTTTATCGAATTAAGTTTTCATTTGATTATTCTTTACATTTAACTGAAAGAGATTTTTAGTTTTACCTAATTAAGCGTATATTAAAAATTTGTGGATTTTTGATAATTTATTAACGAAATAGTTGAGTATTGCATTTACGTGGACAACGTGCCATCTTGTACTCTGACAGGACAGCTTATAGCATGGTACATTCGTAAGCTCGCGAGTTAATGTAAATGAAGTAACATTAGAGCTGAACCCTGACGCGGCAAATCCCTCTTAATTCGAATCGTTATTAGCCTAACGAAGAAAATGACGATTTTACTTGCATTTAAATGCAAATTTAGGATTGCAGAGGACGAAAACTTAAATGGCGTGAAAGAAGTGAATATATGCAAATATTATAACTGAAAATAAAGTTATCTCACGAGTGACTCGTTAACAAACTGAAAATGTGTAAAATAAATCGTGTTTGCTATACCTCAGTAGACATAATAGAAATAACACAACGAGTTACGAAGTACACATGATGCCAATTCTATTTCGTACATTATATGTTATATAATAATAATAATCTGAAATCAAAAATTAAATATCAATTGACCAATTATTAATTATTATTATTAATACTATGCTACGTATTCATAATAATAGTGTAATAATAACGATAATACGTATTATTATTAATATTAATTATAAAATTGATATTATGCGAATAGAAACACTATGCACTGTAATTTTTGGCTTCCTTTCAGTATCCTTCGTAATATAATGAGAAACAGAATATGGCTTTACGTTGGTTTGAATTTGATAGTTAATGCAGATTTGTTGCACTGTGTATATTACAACGGAGCGTTATTTGTACAATAATGAGCTTGCGAAATATGACTCGTGTGTTGAATACACACTTAATATATTCGTAGGTTCAAATTATGTATTTGTCATCTATGTTGAGTTCAATTGCATTCAGTGTGAAACTATAATAAACTTATCAATATTTTAATGAAATTTTGCGTCACTGCATCATTTGATATAATTTGAATTACTACGTTTCGCTCATTATTGTATAATTAACTTCTATGCTAATTGTAATTATCACTTGCAAATGTAATATTCTTCTTGTGCACTTTTGTATGGAATATACTTTTTATTATGTTATTTCCATATTATCCTTAAAATTTTTCCTTCATTAGTATCTCCATAAAGTTGCATTCTTCAAGATTAATACCTCGATAACCGAGGAATTAATTCTTAATTACCTATCTGACCCAGGGAACCCTCTATGAGACGCATATATACATATTTCATACTTAAGAGTATTGTGTTTCTCGCCTTCTAAGAATTTCTCTGTGGAATACAAAATCCAAGGAATATATTAGGCCCCTGTGAACGGTTTATATTATAATACTAATTTTTTTCTGTGCAAATAAAATCTAAGTCCACCAAAAGTGCGAATGCCATTAAAATAATGTTGGATGGCGAATATTGGCCCTGAGACACTGAAAATTATCGAAGAAACAAGAACACAATAACTTGTAAACTGATTCAACTTAGGAAAAGAACACCAAGATAACGAAACGAAAACACATAAGGACGCATTCTTTTAAAGCTCTTTTCCAACAGCAAGCGACTCACGCTTGTACTGGTCACAACCGATTTCTAAGGACTCAGCAACTGGTAATGGAAAAAGTCAGCTCGCGGATTATTCCGCGCTCGGTGATAGGCGACAGTCGTAGCTCGCGGATTATTCCGCGCTCGGTGATAGGCGACAGTCGTGGCTCGCGGAATATTCCGCGCTTGGATGCAAATGGGTTGACTTAGGAAAGAACACCAAGATAACGAAATGAAAATACACAAGGACGCACTCTTTTAAAACTCTTTTTCCAACACCAAACGACTCACGCTTGTATGTGTATCCTACAATAATAAATATTCTTCCAATTCGTATAATCCATAAAATATTAAATTATACGACTAAATCTAAAATTTTATAATGATCTGTAATGATTTATAATGGTCTATAATAGTTTATAATATTTTATAATATAATAGTTTATAATATTATATTTGTAAAATATAGTAGCTGAAATAATTTTGAATTTCTGATCTAATTTATTGAAATCATTATGGCAGTTACCGTGTTAGAATAAGTACAAGATACATTCGCTAACACTAGTGCCATTTGTGTGTTACTTCAATAAAACAAATTTTAATAAGGCTACAGGTATTTTAAATGTATCTTGTAACATCACGAATGTAAAATTGAAAATCTTTTGATTTGAGTTGGTAGGAATGGTTATTATTGGTCTTCGTGATAAGGTTTGCCTAATATCTATCTATATCTCAAGGTTCCATAAATTCTCTTAAACTTCGATCTTCATCATTCATCCTCGATTAAACTCGTTTCTATAGCGATAAGGAGATCACGATTAATTTTAAACAGATAATACAACTAATCAATAAATCGTTCGAACTAAACTTCTATTTAACCGATTAATTTATTCGTTGTTGAGATAATATGATAGTGGTTAATGTAATAATACCAGATAGTATCCCCTTTTGGAACTCCTGTTTGAATTATATTGAAACCGTTTTCCCCTTTGGTTTAACCATTTTGTTAGTCTCCTGTTTACAGTCACAAAATAGAAGATAATAGCAATTGAAGAATAATAATGTCAAAATTACTACCATTTGGAATTTTTGGTATTGTTATGCTTTTAATGCTATTCCATGATTTTCATATGAATTAAATTCTATATAACTGAGTGAAATAGTAATTCTAAAATAATAGGAGGTAAAAGGGTTTCATTGGATAAATTAAGATGGGACATATGTTCAGAAAATAGAAGTGTTGCAGAAATTTCAAGATTGCTTATTTGTCAAATCAATGCAATTTTGTCAAAATTAAAATATCCTTGAAATGATTCGTTTTCAGGCACAAATACTTCATAATTTAGAGAAAAGAATAAAATTACGTAATAATATATTTATTATTTATATATAATTATTAATATGTATGTAT
>NW_016912063.1:150117-168963 GCF_001483705.2 Eufriesea mexicana
TATCAGTCAAAAATAATATATGTATATGAGTCAAATCAATTTCTATAATATATTTTTATATAATTTTTCAAATAAGCTCTTAAAGAATTTTCTTTTCGAAGTTTTACCGTTGACAGACTTCAACTATGAAATTTTTAAAATAAACAATAATTCATGTGTAATATTTTATTTTTTATAATATTTTATTATTTATGAAGAGAGTCAAGATTATAACAAAATACTTCTTATTTAAATTTCAGTTAAAAGTGTTTCTGATTCATTGAAATAATTATATGAAATAACAACATGAAGGAATGTAGCAATGGCATAAATACATATAAGGTAGCAATTTCGTTTCTTTGTATAAAAAATATAAAAAGTTATTACAAATAAAGTAAACCAATTTCAATTGGTAACAATCTCGTGGAAAAGTAACTACATTATCTGTAATTCGTCGATGACAAAAGCGGAAATAAAATCAATTAGATTTAAATCAAATATACGGAATAAAAATTGTTTATACGTTTTTCAGAAAGTGAAGCTACAAAAAAGTGTAAAATAAACGTGCACTTCACAGAGAAGTCCCTTTGTTTTTGTCAATCGAGCCATGTGCTCGACGAATCTACTGTGAGTATGAAAAACATTGAAAATTTTTGCAACGAAATAAAAAGAGAAAGTAATTAAATACTGCCGAGTGCTAAAAATATAAAAGTTTTAAATCCAATTTCGTGTATATATTATTTTATAAACATACGATTACACTACAGAACTGATATCTGCAAAATTCTACAATTAGATTTAATTCCACTATACGTGTATTGGACATAACAAAATTCAAGCAGGAAGAAATTTTGATAGAAAACACAGATTTTCAATTAAAAATTGTAAATATTGCTCAACAGCGAAGATGCGTTATTCTTTCTTGTAGTGCTCCATTTTTAATAACCCTAAACTGACAGCTACCACGCTTTCTTTTTCTTCGTTAACAACACTACCACATAAACGGCGCGAAATTCAAATCTTGCGTAAATTTTGGGTTACAATTTTGATAGAAAACACAGGTTTACGATTAAAAATTGTAAATATTGCTCAACAGCGAAGATGCGTTATTCTTTCACGTCGCGCTCCATTTTTAATAACCCTAAACGGACTGCTACCACGCTATCTTTTTCTTCGTTAGTAACACTTTAACGCACAAATGGCGCGAAATTCAAATCTTGCGTAAATTTTGGGTTACAATTTTGATAGAAAACACAGGTTTTCGATTAAAAATTGTAAATATTGCTGAACAATGAAGATGCGTTATTCTTTCATGTTTTATTCCATTTTTAATAACCCCAAATTGTCAGCTACCACGCTGTCTTTCTCTTCGTTAGCAACACTACCGCACAAACGGCGCGAAATTCAAATCTTGCGTAAATTTTGGGTTACAATTTTGATAGAAAACATAGGTTTTCAATTAAAAATTGTAAATATTGCTGAACAATGAAGATGCGTTATTCTTTCACGTAGTGCTTCATTTTTAATAACCCTGAACTGTCAACCGTAACGCTGTCTTTTCTTCGTTAGTAACACTTTAACGCACAAATGGCGCGAAATTCAAATCTTGCGTAAATTTTGGGTTACATTATCGGATATTCCATCTCCGATAAAATTGGACAAAAATTTTCGAAGCTCTTCAAATTTCCTGTACGTGTTGAGACGAATTAAATACCATTACGATCAGTTGACGATAGCATCTCATAATCCTGAAATTTGATACATAGTGACAGTTCGTGACGAGTTAGACTCGTCATGACAGTTCAAAGGGCTGAACAAGAAAACCAATGACATACATCCCAACAGTGTCTCCACAATTTCATTTTTGACACGTCTCCTTTCTCCTCGAACCGGCTCTCAGTTACACACACGAAAACCACGTACGTGCTCGTAGGAACACACCTAACTATCGTCATCGCAGCGGGAAGACAGCGTCATAAAAGAAACTTGTCAGCCAAGCTATACCGTTCGAAAGGATGTTTCCGCAGGCGCGAAATTCATAACCTGCCAATGTGGCATTTGATACGAGGAAAATGAATTTCCTCGCAAAGCTCGAGCAATAAACAGTTATTTCCCGCGAGTACACAGTCTAGCTCCCTGGCGCGCTCCCCAGCCTACGATCTTCGCCGCCGAAATATAAAGCACTTCCGGAATAATAATCCACCAACATCCTGCTTCGTACCTGGGCGATCGTACGAGAATTTCGTTGCTTAAATTTCCAGCTCGCGACGACGGATTTCCGCTGACAAAGTCGAAGTACGTTCTACCTTTGACTGTGTGAGCCATCCTGCTACTCGGACCGCGTAGAGTCAGCTTTTCATCGCGACGAAGGTCCGACGTTTTTGCCTGGCCACGGTAACGCGATGTTCCACGTTCTCGTAGAAATTGGCCGGCATTTTCTCATACGTGGCTACAAGGAGGCAGCACACGGAGCAGTGTAGGTGCTCGCAGAGGCACAGGACAGTCGCATAAATCCCAAGAAAGGGGAGAGCCTATTGGGTCGAGCTGTATGATGCGCCTTGGCTAAGATAGGGCACGATCAGGCCACTGCGCAGGGATCAGACGATGGCTGGAAGATGAAACGTTGGTTTGATTGGACACGGTGTACTATGACCACGTTTCTCGGTATGAGCATGCAGATAGAGCGCATGAATTTTCATTGTTGATCGAAAGTGTGTCGCGCGATGTTTGTTATTGTTCGGAAGGGTTGTGTATACGAGTAGGGCCATGCGATCGCGCGATAAGGGTGAGCAAGGTACACGAATTTTCATTATTAGTTGGAAGGGTCTCATTTAGAAATAGGATTGTTCAGGATTGTGCGACAAACACAGGGAAGATGAATCTTCGTTATTGTTTGGATGTGTCTCATCTGCAGATAAAATTAGGTGAAGATAGGGTACACGAAGTTTGGTTATTGGTCGAGAGTGTCACGCTGACGAATAGAATCGTGAATGACCTTGTGATAAAAGTAGAATGCAAAAATTTTGGTTATTCGTCGAAAGTATCACATCTATGGATAAGATCGCGCAAAATTTGGGGACAAAGACAGGGTGTAGGAATTTTTATTATTCACCCTTTGCACTCGAGAGGTGAGCTTCAGTCACTATTTAATAAAATTTGGAAAATCGATATTAATTAATATATCAAATTTTTAATACAATAAAATATATCGAATCTTTGAATTCTACTCTTCTCTAGCCAAAAAATCGTCGAGTGCAGAGGGTTAATCAAAAGTGCCGCATTCATAATGACATAATTTACAGTCATGTAGCAAATAGAGGATTTGCGAATTTTTATAGTTAATTTATTATTAATTATTCATCGAGGAAGTGTCTTGTCTGCATACATATATGATCATACGTGTGTAGAATTATATGAAAAATGGTGTGTTTCATGAATTTTCATTATTGGTTGAAAACGTCATATCAGCAAATACAATGATACAGATTCGTTTAACAAAGAGAGCAAACAAGATATCATACGGAGTGAGATAGTGCGATTAGGAGTGTTGCCAAGCATTAGAGTAGACAGAATCAACGTGAATCCTTAACCCCTCCTGCTAAGATGACAAATGCAGCTCGTCATAAGCGTCCTGTGTCAAATAGATCTGCATATTTCAGGGTATTTTGAAAAATATCAAATCCCAGATTATTAATACATCAAAATAGTCAAATAGATGGATATGTAATTATATTATATTTCATTATTGTAAAGACTATAACTGTAATATTTTTATCGATCATTCGATCAGAGATATCTTGCAGTAACTTAGAATTAGTTGTTAATAAGTAGCAATATTTATTTAATATATTTAGAACTGTTTTAGTATCAAAACTAGAAATTTCTATGTCAGTCACTGTTGTATAAATCAGAGAGAAATTTAATTTTATGTCTGAATTACTTGCAAATCAATTGCAGTGAAAGGAATTCATTTCAGCTGAAAATCCTGCCAACACGATGTATCCTGCTTCTAGATCAACATATGCTGTCAAGAATTTAAAAATAGCGTTTGTGACAATGAAGCAGAATATATTTGTCGTCCTTGTACCATTTCACTAGCCATTTTCTCGCATTATCCAGCACAGGGGATCAGTATCCCATAGTCACAGAGCGCACGATTCGCTAACAAAGAAATTCATCGCACGAATTACCAGAAATTTGGTTGGTAACACCAAAGGTTCCTCTCAAAGGTATTCGATGAAGAGCCACAGAGAAATTTGAATTCGCTCGTGTACACTCGGATTACTCCACAATCGGATATCGTTAACGACCAATATCATCAGCCAATCAGCACAACCGAACTCGACTAGCCTGGCTCTTCTTATTTTAGATCCGTCACGCTTTTGTCATCGTCTCTGTTGACCTTCGTGTTTATTGATTCTGTCAGAGTGACGTTTTGTTGCCTTCGACGATATTGTTGAGGCCTGTTCTATTTCTCGTTCCATTGTTCCGCTCAACTGTGAGATTGGTTGAAAATCGATATGCAAAGGAATGGCGTGTGTATACATTTTTATATACCATGGCCCTTTTCCCGTGTCCATGCAGCACGGCACAATGTAGCAGCACGTGAATATTTAACCGGTTTATGCGGTATCGATTTTGCAAAGTGATGAATAATGACGGTAAGAAGTGGCGCTGTTACGAGGTAATATCGAGGTCTCTGAGCGATAGAAATTAACGGGACTTGGTAGTGTTGTGGTAGAAGTGCCTATTTATTAAAATTGTGTTACCGAAACTTAAGTGCCTGTTAAAAGTATTCAAAATCTCCCGCCACGGAGTGTATTGCGAAGTCGCCGCGAGATGTCGACACAGCTCGAAGTCACGCGACGGGCCTGGTGGCCCACTTCCTTTGTTTCCGATAACAATCGCACATCTGAAGTCTTTTTGAAGGAAATTATAGTTCGAAAGTGTCAAAATTGTAGTTTTCTTTAATTCCTATACTTACAATATTGATAAAAAGAGTATATATTTGGTATTACACAAACTTCATCGATAATACAGAATAAAAATATGGACTATGTTAAAGTATAGGCAGAAACAGGAAATAAGGAATATAGAATGTCATGTATTAAGAATAAATAAATGTTATGATTTATGAAGCATGAAATTGTCGATTATCCCTTTCGGTACGGAAGAGCTGGCCACGATTATACATTCTTGGTACGAGGAAGTTTTCCACAAGAGTGGTTGCACTGGAAGCCACGAAAACGTGTTTTGCGGTATTTATAGAAATCTCGAGCGTGATTGACAATAAACTTTTCATTCGGACCGCGACAATCATCGGTGACGTTTCGTGGACGCCGCCAATAGGCGACGGTAGTATCTAGAGAACGTTTCGTAGATGGCGCCAGTAGGCGACGGTAGTACCCAGAGAACGTTTCATGGCCGCCGCCATTGGACGGCAATAGTACCGAAAGGGTTATATGGGAATACGTCGCGTAGACTGCTCCGTACTTAGCCCTTTCGCTATGGCGGCTGTCGCCACGAAGTCTCTCCCGTAGAACGAAGCGACGTGTCAAAGATGGAAACATTACGATCATGCAGTCTTTAGCATTCGGTCTTTTGACGCAAATCTTTTGAAGAAAAAAAGAAAAGGAAAACTGGTCATCGCAACAGAGCTTGCAATTCTTTACAAAGAGAGCTGAGAGGAACGTTAGCACTTGCCTTAATTTTTTACTGAATTTTTGTGACCGGTGACTATAGTCACCCAACGTGTGTAGATAGCGCCTCGTAGCCGTTGATTATGGTCACCCATAGTAGCGAAAGGGTTAACACGTTCCGTGCCACGTGTGCCATTTTTTGACAGCGCCGTACCAAAGATGGAAATATTACGTTCGTGCAGTCCTTAGTATTCGGGGCTAAGTTTTTTCAAGGAGAAGAAATAAAAGGAAAAGCGGTCATTGCAATAGAGCTTGCAATTCTTTGCGAAAAGAGCTAAGAGGAAGGGTAGTGTGAGTTTGCTGTACAACAATCGTATATTTATTAAAAAATTGTAAATTATACACCTCTTATAACGTAATTGTTCATTCTCACTCTTCTTTTAACAAACTGAACTTTCTTGTATCATATCAATTCTGATCCATAACAACTGCACAACACCACGCATTCTAGATCTTCTACTCGCACTTCTAAAGACATACATATCTACATTCGTGCCATTACTCGACCTCACATATTTGCATTCACACTAATAAAACCAAATCCACAGGTAACACTTGTTTTAATTTTTTACTCAATTTTTGTGGCCGGTGACTATAGTCGTCCGTCGTATGTAGATGGCGTCTCGTGGCAGGTGACTATAGTCACCCGTAGTTCGACAGGATTAAGAATGATCACGATTATCGCGAGAATAATTGTGTTTTATTTGATAAACGAGAGATATAAGAGGAAAAATGTGAAATGTATATATTCGCTCCAAGTTAAGTAGCTTATCTTTGTACAGAATGCGCGGACATGTAACTTAGGTTAGGAATCTATCTTATAACTACTGATAAATAGACGCATAAATCTCGCAACGTTCAACGACGTCTTCTAAATGCTTCAAAAATCTACGAAGCTAAATAGAAAATATATAAACCTGAAATGAAAGAAACTAGTAAGGGGAAACAATAAATAAAATGATATAAAAGAATATAAACCTCAAATATCGACCAAATGGAACGAACAACGCAACTATGAGACATAAACAAATCAACGACGAGACATTCGAATATTATACTAGAAATATAACTAAGAAATGTTATAATAATAAGGAATTAAGTAAGAAATATTTGAATTCTCGAATAAAATTCAATAGAAGCGAGAACATAGAATCTGAAAGAAGATAATTAAATAAAAAAATAAATTAAAACGTAGAAAAAGAAAAAGTACTTAAAACCTTAAAAAAATAAATAAATAAATAAATACCTGGAAACAAAAAATAATTAACATCTGAAAAGAAAAATTATACTTAAATAATTTAAGGGGGTAAAGTGTGGGTGGGGTGACCAATCTCCCCAATCCTCCCCTCCTGGTACAGTAAGAAAATTATGATGTATTACTTCCGATGACAAATCGATAAATGAATCAAACAGCAACTCGTCTCCCTTTATATAGCCCCAGATCAGCCGAAAATCGACGGAAATTTCCGAATTTTACCGATCCCTTTAATTATTACTTTTCCGCTGTAGTAGTCAATAATTTATTAATTTTTTTACTTTTATTATAAATTCACATTATGAACAATTTGTTTTTAACAATATTAATTCGTTGTCAGCAATACGTGTAATCATGTATAAACCTTTTGCAAATTATAAGTACATTTTAATATTAGTATATGCGTTCCTTGACACACAAGAATATACACGAAAGCAAGAAATGAATGAAGATAAATTATCAACTCGTATTTAAATATAAAGGCAATTCTGGAATAAAATGGAATTACGTGTCACTGAAACGTAACATGTCAAATTACAAAGCGCCAATGGAACAAAATTCTCAGTTAAATGCAAGAGAATTATGTTACGATACTTTAGTTTGGCTTTCAATTGAAGTTATATTAAAGTATAATCATGTACGTTATTTTATATTACAACTTAATTATTCGCCAATGTATTTACTTAACTAGAAATTCCCATAAATCGCGTAATAACTTATCGCGAGAAACTTATAAAGGTTCTCCTTTCTCTGTGATATTTATTGATTTAAATGTATTATTATATTAAATAGTTCTATTGTTTAAAATATTCAAATAAATTTTTTATTCGTCGTACTTTCAAAATTTATTAAATTTAATAATTGATACTGGTAATTTATTTTTAAATTGGGAAAGGAAATTAATATATTTAAAGAACACGACAATGAGGGAAAGTGTTAAAATATTTTTCTGAAATCGAGTTCTTATCGTTGCCCATTAGATTGCATGAACTGATTAAATATTCCTCTAAAATATGTATCGATTAGTTCATGTCAGAAAGAAGATACTATACTATGATTGGATTTTACCTGCGACTTGTATATTTCTTTAATAGATTATTTATACAGTGCATAAATCGCATTAAGATTTTACTTATTTCTAGTTTAAGGAAACGTTATTTATGTGAAATATGCTGAAACGTAATTTGAAGATATTGCTGTTCCATTGTGATTTTTTTTATCGCAAATATGAGAGGAAAGAAACATTGAAAATGTAAAATTTAAAAATATTTTACATTAATAAAAATAATACTCAAGGTGAAAAATAATTTTTCCTTCATATAATAGACTACACTAGAGAAAAAATTCTTAATCTCGATTTAACTAGAATTGGACTTACTATGTGAGATGTCATGGCTTTAGTATTCTTGTGGTATGAAAGTTTATCGCTAACATTTTCACAATGAAGCTAATATAATATCAGATAAACGCCATTTTTATTTATTTTCTAATATACTATTCTATCCATGTATTATTGCCTTTTATATCAATATGTTTGAATAGATAATTATAAAGAAGTTTACTGCATCTAACTTATGGTACTTATATATTGTTAGTGGTCAATGAAATATCAGTAACAATAAGAACAATTCTTTATTTAATTACAAAAAGTGATCAAACACAAATATTAAGTATAAATCTAATTAATTTCTCGCAATCACATGCTCACACCTATTTTCACTATTACAACTGACCTATGCCCAATCTCTCTGACTTGTTCTTTCTACTTTCATACATTATATGACATACACAATTCATACGACACCTCAATCATTACACGCATACTCATTTATCACGATAACTTGAACCATTAGATATTGGCATCCCATGTATACTTGTCCCACTCATTCCTTTCTTACAGACATCGTTCCTTTATTATTTCAACACGTATATATTCAAAATCTATGTTAACCATTATCACATAAATATTATAATATATTATCTTAAATCATAATAACGCTGTATTGCGTTTAAATAATATATTTGAGAACAAGATTGAAGCTAATATTAAAAAACAATTTGCTATTATTATAATATTGAAGCATATCTAAAAGAACATATTTATATATCAATTATGGAAAATCCATGTTATAAAGTACGATTTATTTGCAACATACTCCTTTATTATATCAACACGTATATATATTCAAAATCTATGTTAACCATTATCACATAAATATTATAATATATTATCTTAAATCATAATAACGCTGTATTGCGTTTAAATAATATATTTGAGAACAAGATTGAAGCTAATATTAAAAAACAATTTGCTATTATTATAATATTGAAGCATATCTAAAAGAACATATTTATATATCAATTATGGAAAATCCATGTTATAAAGTACAATTTATATGCAACATACGCTCACGTTTTTAAAGCTTAGGCGTATCACCACTGTCTTGTTCCTTCGTCTTCAGTAGCGATTGACGTGCTGTAAACTCAACGTGGCACGTGCAACAGTCCTAACTGAGTTGCTCTAACCCTTGGGTCCAGTTCCTGGCAACGTTCCGCATAGCAATTCTACAGGTCACATGTGACGTGAAGGTAAACATTGTAACACAGAAAAGCCAGCTAACGATGGACGTTTCATTATACTGTTACTGTTTACACGTTGTACATGTTATTCTCTCTGGATATTAAATTGCATAGAAATAGTACATGGTAGTTTACTTTAAAATTATTTGAAATAATTATTGGAAATTAATGATTATTTTAACTCATTTTCCTAGATAATTTTTTCATATTTACTTGATGCAGTGTAGTAATGTTTAAAATATTTTAGCAATAGGATATTTTATTTATTATTTATATAATAATGCACAATTATCTGTGTTTGATTATACTGTGTAATATATGGATGTAATATAATACATGTGCTACACACATATATGTGTATCTGTATTATATCTGCATATACGTGATAATATATTATTTACGTAGTAAATAAATATTGCATTGCTAAATGAAATTTCTAACTATGTTCAAAAATATAGGATACAGGAAAGGGAAAAATTAGATATGAATAAAAGGAGAGAGAAAGATACAGGGATAAAATAACAAAATGGTGAAATTTATTCTCCGAGGGATCTGATAATTAATTTAATTACTCGAAGAGTTAAACAAATATTTTATTCTTGTATTTGACTTAAAACAATTATAATCTACTAATATTGAACATAATTTGTTTACGCAAATTAAAATGTTTTCTTCATTTTTGCTACTCTTTACATGAGCAGTAGATATTGGTACCTATTTTCAGTTTTATTCTAAGTGTTTGCTTTAATAAACCACAAATGGAATTTCGTCTGTTAAAATTTCTCTTAACGAGGATGGTCCTTGAAGGACTAGTTTGTATACCATCTACGAGCTCGCCAAGGTCTAGTTTTCCACTCTATTATGTCCACTAGAATTAACAGCATAGTTTAATAAATTTTTAGTGTGGAAATATATTATGTCGAGGTGAATTAATTATAATCCATATTTTACAAATTTTTACTAATTTTCGTTCGCTTTAATGAACTTTAGTTTCACGACTAGTGTCAAAATCGTTAGAATAGTTTTAATTAATGGCACACGGAGTTAAAATGACAGGTAGGTTTCAAATATGCAATTTGCTTCAGCCATTTGTTTCAAATGCAGTAATTGTGATAACAATAACGACAATTATTATTGTATGATGACAGTAGAAATATAATTTTGAATTCCGGTGTTTAACAGTAGAACTACCAGTACTGTGTATCTGAATATAGTGTACATTGTTAATAATAATTGGAGTAACATAATGAAAATAAATAGCTGTACATAATTACGTTTCTATCTAGGTACAAATTAATATTAAACTTGACAAAAGCATCTGCAAATTTTTCCGTAATGAAAACACAAAGTGTAAGAATCACATGATTTTAACTCGTTTAATAATTTCAGTGGTGATAAAATTAATAAACATTATTAGTAAATATAATGTAAAATGTATCAGTGAATATGAAAATAGTAAGTCATATATATATATATATTTTCTTTAAAATATTAACAGTTTCACTCATTAAATATGTATATTATAAATTTTAAAAAATTAATTACAAGGTTTCAAATTCAATTTAAAAATTCAACTTTTTACTGATATCATGAATAATTTTATTTTATTGCCATGTCAGTTAATACAACATGAAATAAAAGATAAAATCAGTTGCTTGTAACTTTTTATTTAAATCATTTTTATAATTACTGTCGCAGATATGTAATTGTGATTATTCTTTATTATCATGAAAAGTGGAATTATTCCTGAAATATGTTACAGTTGTTGAACATATCGTTGCTGTCCAATATTTATGACAGAAATAAAACTATATACAAAGGATGTTTCCTTAGAAAAATAGAAATTCTAATTATAATATCAAGTATTCTTTATTCGTTAAGGTGAAAATAATTATAGCGTGTAATTAAAAAAACTGATATTAATTATTGGAAGTCAATATTTTTTCCAATAAAATAATATCAGATAGTCTGTATTGGCAAACGTATAAGGTATTTTTTCATTTCATTAGTAACTACCATCAGAATATTTTATTATCTGCTCTTCTCATAAGTTTAAATTAAATTGCATCATTATGGTTAAGTTAATAGTAATTTAAGAGTAGGATACGATTCCAAATGATATGAAAAATATAATGAAATAGTAAATCTAGAGAAATTAAATAAATAAAATTGGGATGAAGTTATAAAACCAAAAAATTGTTCATCAGTATATGTGAAACTCGATATTATTTGATTTATATATTTTAAATTTATTACATTTAGTGGACATTTATTATTTGAATATGTAGAATTTGATATCACTTGATTTAGTAATTTTGACTTTATTACTTTTGTGGAAAATTTATATCTGGTATATGAAGAATTAAGCGTTATCCGATTAATTTGTTTTTAATTTATCAGTCTTCATAGAAATTTATTATATTCGATTTGTTCATTTAATATTTTTATTTACATTTGTTTTCCAAAATTCATAGCGTTAATTATTTTTTAGCCTACACGTGTGTATTTACTTACGTATACTCATATTTTTAATTAATTCTATAAATCATTCAATTTCATACTAATTGGACACATTTAATATTGAATGAATATAAAATATTTAATTGCATTATTTATCAGTTGTACTGCGGAATATTTGTGCACAATAAATATTTCATAAGTAACGAATGTCTGACTTGTAATAAAAAATTATAAATATTCACGTGGAATATAAAAGTTTTTCAGAAATATGTGTGGTAATTACATACACGTAAATCCGTATATTACCATGTAAAGTTGTTTCATATATGCATACTGATACTTTTGCATTTAATTTTATTTCTCTGTCATCTACTAACGTGTTCTATTAGTGTACCATAATATACGTTTTCTAAGGAATTTTTATGTCACAATTATTAATTTTTGGAATTCATTTTTCATATATAAACAGCTATATACCATATATGTAAGCAGACGAACTTCTTATCATAACTAAAAAAATTGAAAAGCTCATAAAGAGATGAATAATTTTCAAATTGGGCATTGAACATTTATTCTATTCCTTTATAGATTTATTTAACTTATCTTTTTATGAAAAACAGATATAAAATTTCAATTCGTGGATTCACTTGACGTATATTATTGCAAAATTCCAATGCAGTTTCGCGAGGATACTTCGTTGCATTAAATTCGTAACTAATGCCACCGAATGTTTCGTCGAACACGTCAACCCAGTGCGAAATCGTGGACGTTTGATTATTCGTTTCCTTTGGCTCGGGTCTGTTTACACAAACGTGACGGAAAACATTTGGAAATCGCAAATAACGAACATTTGCTTTCGCAGTTACAACTATACACGCGGTTGCTCGTAGAATAACGAATATTTGCGGAAAACTGTGGAGAACTTCATGAAACTGTGCAAATCCGTGACACATCGCTTAAAAACTCGTTTAACTTATATTCGCGTAGGCAGTTGTCTCGTGGTATGCTTGGAATTCGTTGTGAGTCGTAATTGGTTCATCAAAACTGTGAATAATATAAGGATAATCTGACAAAATGATTCTTATGAGATTTATAATTTATGGAAAGATGCAAATGATAAAAATTTGTGAAAAGTTTAATTTATAAATGAAAAAATCAATAGTATGAATAATTACAGCAATTATTGCAAAATACAAATAATATTGGATATATTGAATTACTTTCTAATTAGCGTGAGATGAGATAAATATCCAAATGATCTGAACAAAATAAAAGATTTTCTTTTTCTTTTTTTGAAACATTGTGAAAAGTAACAAAATTATTTTTTGACTTCAAAAGACACCCCATTTTACCTATTAATCGAAGTTGTTTTATTTTGAAGAAATAATAGGAAGCAATATAAAATATTAAAATGTACAATTTTGCTTCGTTTGTGCTCTTTGAAAATATGAAACAATAAAATATGAAATATTTTAATTATAATTTATGGAAAGATGCAAATGATAAAAAATTGTGAAAAGTTCAATTTATAAAATAAAAAATTAATCGAATGAATAATTATAGCAATTATAGCAAGGTACAAATAAGATTGGATTTATTAAATTACTTTCTAATTAGTGTGAGATGAGATAAACATCCAAAAGTTCTAAACAAAATAAAGGATTTCCTTTTTCTTTTGCAAAACATTTAGAAAAGTAAGAAAATTATGTTTTGTCTTTAAAAAAGAACCCATTTTACCTAACAATCCAAGGAGTCGTTTTATTTTGAAGAAATAATATAAAGCAATGTAAAATGTTTAAATATACAATTTTGCTTCGTTTGTGCTCTTTGAAAATATGAAGCAATAAAAATATGAAATATTTTAATTATATTTCAATTTGATGGCTTTTAACTGTTAATCCACCTTCATTTTTAAATGATAAATTTCACGCTACCTATCTCATTAAAAAATTTTAGCTTTAAAAAGTAAATATTAGCATCACGAATTTGGATGCACATCCAAATTTATCTATCGTATATTATTTCTCGAAAAAGTCGGTATTGTGACCTTAAACCGTTAAAAAACATACCTCCAATTATTTTCGCCTCTCCAAATAATAGTTAGAATCGCTTTTTTAGCACGAGTCATTGAATAAACCCGATAAATCCGCGATCGTCGTATAGTGACTGGAGAATATGAAAACAAAATCGAATCCAACCATGTTTTTAACGCTCGAATAAAATCGGAGCGTGCTAAAATGACGTTACCATTCAAATTAGTCGCGTGCAGCTACATCGTGCTTATACATATACATAAGGCACATATATAATTATCAACCTAAATAGTGTGAGTGTATTGTTATCACTCTGACACGAGAATTTCATAATTTTCTTCCAACTCAAATAACTCTTTCGTACCTTGGATCTATAGCAGACAATTCTGTTGCTGAATATATTTTGTACATTTACGATTTTATACAGGGTATTTCATGCAAATAGGCTTAGCTACGAGGCTATAAATAATTAAAATGACACTATGTAAAAATTGTTTATTTTTTCTTTTTTTTAGAATTGTAATGTGCTAAACAAGTCTATTTATTAAAATATTCTTTTGTTATATAATCTAACGTAATTTTCAAATTATATCTCGTTAAATGTATATCTTAAATTTTGCTAATCACTCGAAAGTATTAGAGTAACACAGACAAGGCAGATTTAACTCAGTACAAATGCAATTTTAAAATTCTTTTTAAACTAATTTATTTTCGATTTAAATATCTGACTTCTTTTTTTCATAAGAAAAAGGTAGAACTAATAACGAAATCTATGAAACACATTCACTTTCAGAAAAGAAACGTACTCTAAGATTATGCACGCCCTGATACCACTTATTTTTCCTTATTGTGTATAATTCTTTTAATCATAATAAAAATATTCTTTGCAGGTTTATAAATATTATAAAGCATAATTTTACTAAGAGGAATTGAACAGTATAGGAAAAAAATTATTTCTTTAATTATTATTAATAAAATTATATTAAATATTAATTATGTTATATATTATTAATAAAATTATAATATTAAAAGAATTATTTAATTATTATTAATAGAATTATACGTTACAATATTTATAAAATTCCAAAAGCCATTATTATCAAGATAAAGGTCGTAACATTAATCCCTTTTAACCATCTGAATCATCATACAAAATATTCAACATCAATATCTTTAAAAAAACAAGGATAGAGAAGAAGGGAGTACAAATTTATGTTAAATACATAAACTCAAAACCAAAACCGAAGGTTCTAAGATTGAATAAATGAGACCCATGACATGGAACATATTTTAACCACCGCAGAAAATATTCAAAGCCAATATTTGAAGAAGAGAAGGAATAAATTCATGTTAATCTCTTCAGTCATTCTGGCACATATGTGTACGATTAATTTTTCTAAAATTATAACTATTGTAAGTATATTAAAAATTAGAATTAGATGGAGAATTATTCACCATAGAATGCCACAACAATAAAAGAATCCTCGTGGAATACTTGCTGAATTGTTATGGATATAAAGAAAAATTAAATAAATTTCTTTCCAGCTTATAAAATTCGTCGCTGAAGAAGTTAAACAAATAAACTCAAAAGTCAGGCCAAAAATTCTGTGATAAAATACTCGAAATCGACGTAACCAACTGATAAAATTTAGGATCGAAGTAGAATTAAAGAGAACGTTTATTACAAAACAGGACCCTTTAATAATAGCTAATAACTCGATCTGTGTTTACAGTTCAACGATTCTACAGACCATACATCAGTACGTGATCAAAACAGTTTTATATCGAGGTTACACGTTTGTGTCCTTATGTCTTTGGTATTCCAACACCAACAAACTTAACCCTCTATGGACCGAATATATATTTTTCTTGACTATAAGAATTGTATGTAACATAAAATCAACAAATATCAACCAATAAATTCATCAATTTTGACAATTTTATTATAACGAATTCATATTGAAAGTTTGAATTAACAACATTTGTACTATCGTGCCAGGATAATGTGCAATAGATAGACAAGATAATTTTCCACGCCATCTTGTGGGAAAAAGGTCATAGGGGACCATAGAGGACCTAACCTGTCATGATCGAATAACCGGTAAATGAAAAAGAATTAGAATTTTTAAAAATGGAACCACGGGAAGTATTGTAAAAATAATTATAAATATAACGAAAGAAAAATCGCGAACTGGAGTGATCAAGACGATAACGTTGAATGCAGTATTTAATAAAATACCCATACATTAGCATGTAACTTGAAAGTTACACGGGCCCATTGAGGGTTAATTAGTTTTCACTTATATGATATTAAATATTATACTTAATTAATGATACTAAACCCTTTATTGCCTTTTATAATCAAGAGGAATCCATTTTAATAGTTGTTTTGATCTAATTTGTACATTTCATGCCAACGAGGTGTTATTACTAGAACTACCAAGCTAATTAATAATATAAAATTAATATTAACATTTATTCAGATAGAAACTTGATTTTATATTGTGGTATCGTAGGATGAGTGAGTCGAGTATGTTATCTAGAGTGCGTGCGAAAGGACGAATGACCGTGCGCTAGGATCGTATGTACGGGGTGTTTATGAATGTATCGGATGAAAGTGAAGAGTGTCTCTCGGAATGCGTTGAGTGTTTGGGCTACGTGACCCGCTGAGGGTAAGATTGCAAGGAGTGCGTGGGAGAGTGTAATTAGGAAAGAGAGAATAGGTATGAAAGAGGATAGAATGTATGGTTTTAAATAGGGATGCAAGGGCGTGAGTGGGCATTATGTAGTATGTCGTAGAACGGTAAAGTATGTTAGAGTTCGTAGTAGAATTATTAGAGAGAGAGTTGTGAAGAATTGTGTTATTAGTTGTAATTGTGTTGTTAGTTATAATCGTATTATTAGTTGTAATCGTAAAAGTTTAGTTGATAGATATCTATATTCGTAGTCCTTACCGTCACCGCACATTGTATATTATATTTTGTCTAATAAATAGTTTTACATTATTTAACAACCACCCTATCTCTACAATATACTTATATGTTATTATATTACTTGAATTATTGTTGCTTGTATATATGATATTCAGCTGCATACATATTATAGTAAACAGTAGACTTAATGGACCTGGTATTGAAAAACCATCAGATGGTGCACAAAAATTCGAGTTACAGGGCCCATAGAGGGTTAAACAATCTTACCCCTCAAAGGTAATATTTCTTCGAGATAAAACGTTAAAACGAAAAAATCAGAACAAGCGTATATCGTAGAAATAATCGTTCAATTATACCCATATATTATCAATACCCCTTCAGAACACGAAAAGATCATAAAAAGATAAATCTGGTTACTCTGCCACTGTTCCACGGGGACTCCTCTTCCTACCTAGAACCGATCGAAATATACGATTCCTAGCGAGCAATTCACCCGGTGGCTTTCAAGTACCTATAACTTTTTCACCCCAGCCGAATAATTCACCCCGCGTTCGACGTTCTCCACGCGCCATCCGCTGTAGGAAACGGTCCCGCTAGTGGACGCGCGCTCGTCACTCGTTAGCACTGTTGGCGAGGATGAACGATTGTTTACGCGACGGTGGCAATGTTTCAGATTGATCATTAACAACGTAATTAAACTATCCGTTAGGAGGGAAACGACGGAGAGCAGGTTGTATCGTGACTATAATCCGACCAATCGAGAGAACGGATGCCGGCAAGCCGCGTGTCTCGCGGCCCCCATAGAGGCGCAATGAGCAGGCACTGCGTTGATTAGAACCACTCATCATTTGACTTGCTCGTAGCGTCGTTGTTTGCACGAATTACAGGCAGCAAGGGCTGACGTGTGTAGCCGATAGCAATTTCATGGCAGCGGAACATAGGTGCAGATGCTGTTACTATTAGAGTTCTATTACGATATTTGATCAATGCCTGTGGAAAGATCCGTCAAGCCGTTCGGTGTATGTCTGCCTCGTTTCACCGCCTACCCGTATGCCCAAATGCACGTGTCAGGATTATGGGTGTCGGGTCCGATTAGCTTCGCCAGTTTGCACGAAATTTATGGTAATTTATTCGCTTTTATCACGTTTGCATTTTCCAGGCTACACGGCTGTTCCACTTCCGGTGCAGGTCTCATCCGTCCGCACTCGGACTGTTTCGATTTCGTACTCGAATTTTTTGTTCCGCGTTTCTTCCTTCATTTTTCGCTTCTGCGCTGCCTCTTCTTCTCTGCCACGCGTCTACGCTTTTGGCAGATGTCGATGACCGATCAGCGTGAGATTTGGATCTTCATGAAGCAGAGAATGGATATGACGTGTCAAATTTTTTCTTCCAGTTTTCTTTATTATAATATATTTATTAACACACTGAACGCCGGCGGCTTTGAGACATTTAAAGCCCGAGCGCCGGCCTCATTCGCTTGCTTCCGAGCAACGAGTAGCTAAAGAAAATATTTAGAATTTATACATTTTCTTGAAATACTATATTTTGATTGCATACTCGTCATTCTGTGGGCATTTCGTTATTACTAGAATCATCGGAATCACTCGAATATTGTAATGGAACAGCTCTTGATATTCTCCTTGGACCCAAATCGCTATCACTGTCCTCGACTTGTATGTCAGAATCTTCCGAATGCATCGAATAATCTGATAGAGGGTCAGCAATATACTCGTTAAAAACTTCGCTCGTATTATATGGATAAAAAGTTACAGAATAATAAGACTTATTATATTGTTCAACGAAAAGCGTAAACCTACGAAAGAGGTACTAACTAAGGAATACACTGCTTGAGAGTGATTCTTGCTTTGATTGTTTCTGAACCATCGTATACGTTTTATTTTCGGAGT